>NW_028255287.1:0-65519 GCF_964263255.1 Lissotriton vulgaris
AAGGGCAGCTTTTGCAGATTTCTTTGTGTGGCCAGGTAATTGTATATACACATATATATATTTATATTCACTGAAAAAACCATAGGTTTCACACCAGTTATAGTTAGCAGGAAGTTTTACTCGCATAAAACCATTGAAATTTCCACGTTATAGTTAGTTGGACTCACTATAACGTGCGCGTGCAATGCACTGCTGATGACGTCACATATTACATCACTCATGACATGGTCAGTGACATCACTCATGACATCACTGATGACACCATCCTTGTGACAGAGTGACAGACCTCCTTTCACTGTAATGTAACCCATGAAACACATATTGAAAAATATAAATTAAAAATTTTAAAAAAATGGTCATACCCATACCAGTTACAACAACCAATTCAATAATTCCACCATCTATATACACATCCACTCATTCACCAACAGTTCTATATAGTCACTCATACATATACTCACTCATCATATGTAGTTATTCACCTGTACATCCTGTTACACACCGACAGTCATCCAAAAGTTACTCTCACACATACTCACACATGCAAGTAAACTATTGAACATCCATTTATTTGCATATACAGCTATACACACACTACCACCTTACTTCTAAGGAAACTTACACATACTTACTCTCTTAAACAATCACTTATAGAAACACATAATTATTTAAACAGGAACTCTTTCAATATCTCACTCTGACATATACTCACTTATATACATCAATACTCACATATACTAGATTAAAACATATGTAGTTACTGATAAAGACACTAGTGAGACAGTCATTCACTCACTAACACACATATATACACACTCCTCCACCCATACAGTCCTGCACATATGCTGTCTTCAAAACACATACAAAGAGAGAGTTAGTCATTCATGCATCTATGTGATAATTAATACCCCCACGAAACCATACAAACACTCATACTGATACTAAAAAAACATCTAATAACCTATATACCTACACATGTACCTACTCACCAACCCATGCAGCCACTTAGACACAAAGTGAAACACTAATACATATATATAAATATTTAAACTTTACTCACTAATATATGTATTCACTAAGAAACACTTAATAAGCCAGTAAACTAATCAATTTTCATTAAAAAAACATCCATTTAGACACTTATTTAAACATTTATTCTTCCATCAACTTTTACATATACATATATAAAACAAATTTATTTTTCAAAAAGACACACATTTACTGGATGGTGTCATCAGTGATGTCATGAGTGATGTCACTGACCATGTCATGAGTGATGTAATATGTGACGTCATCAGCAGTGCATTGCACGCGCAAGTTATAGTGAGTCCAACTAACTATAACGCGGGAATTTCAATGGTTTTATGTGAGTAAAACTTCCTGCTAACTATAACTGGTGTGAAACCTATGTTTTTTTCAGTGAATTTAATAGGTTTTTTAAATGCTAATTCCTAACTATAACTGGTGTGAAACCTATGTTTTTTTCAGTGAATTTCATAGAGTTTTTTAAATGCTAATTCCTAACTATAACTGGTGTGAAACCTATGGTTTTTTTCAGTGAATTTCAAAGGTTTTTTATTACCTATGTAATGTAATATTTTTTAAAATGAGTCCTATAATATATATTTATGTAATACTATTTTTTTATGTATATTCTTTTTTTTTTGCCCTGGAGCGCTCCCGGTGCGCGTACCCGTGAGCGCACCAGGGAGCGCAGTATTCCGGTGCGCCCCGGTGCGCGTACCTGAGCGTGTCCCGTTAGCGCACCAAAAAAAAAAGAAAAAGAAAATAATGATGAAGTGAGCATAAAGAAAGGGGACAGAAAGAGTGGTGTAAAGAAATAGAGAGCTAGACGGAGGAACAAAGAAGTACTGTGTAATAGATAGTAATACAGAGAAAAGGTGTTAGAGGAAGTAACTGAGAAAAGGAAAGACATGGGGAGTGACAGAGAGAAAGGACAGAGAGAGAAAAGGAAGGAGTGACATAAAGGGATTCCTTACTTTGACGCCACGCCACGCTCACCTCCGTGTATTCTGGACTCAGCCTGCTGTGAGCCACTGCTGCTCGCCGGACCCGCTCCGCGGGTCCCGCTTCGCGGTCTCACAGCGGCTGTCAATCATCCTCAAGGGGCATCACCTGTTGACCGGCAGGGCTGCGAGGGTAGAGCGGGTGGACTCCATGGACCAGGAGTCCCCGCGCGCCCGTTTCCAGCTGGGCTCCTCTCCCTGCCGGCCCCGCCCCCATCACAGCAAGTGTTAAGAGGCTGCCTAACCCATCTACGGCGGATTCCTTACTTTGACGCCACGCCACGCTCACCTCCGTGTATTCTGGACTCAGCCTGCTGTGAGCCGCTGCTGCTCGCCGGACCCGCTTCGCGGGTACCGCTTCGCGGTCTCACAGCGGCTGTCAATCATCCTCAAGGGGCATCACATGTTGACCGGCAGGGCTGCGAGGGTAGAGCGGGTGGACTCCACGGACCAGGAGTCCCCGCGCGCCCGTTTCCAGCTGGGCTCCTCTCCCTGCCGGCCCGCCCCCATCACAGCAAGTGTTAAGAGGCTGCCTAACCCATCTACGGCGGATTCCTTACTTTGACGCCACGCCACGCTCACCTCCGTGTATTCTGGACTCAGCCTGCTGTGAGCCGCTGCTGTGAGCCGGACCCGCTCCGCGGGTCCCGCTTCGCGGTCTCACAGCGGCTGTCAATCATCCTCAAGGGGCATCACCTGTTGACCGGCAGGGCTGCGAGGGTAGAGCGGGTGGACTCCACGGACCAGGAGTCCCCGCGCGCCCGTTTCCAGCTGGGCTCCTCTCCCTGCCGGCCCCGCCCCCATCACAGCAAGTGTTAAGAGGCTGCCTAACCCATCTACGGCGGATTCCTTACTTTGACGCCACGCCACGCTCACCTCCGTGTATTCTGGACTCAGCCTGCTGTGAGCCGCTGCTGTGAGCCGGACCCGCTCCGCGGGTCCCGCTTCGCGGTCTCACAGCGGCTGTCAATCATCCTCAAGGGGCATCACCTGTTGACCGGCAGGGCTGCGAGGGTAGAGCGGGTGGACTCCACGGACCAGGAGTCCCCGCGCGCCCGTTTCCAGCTGGGCTCCTCTCCCTGCCGGCCCCGCCCCCTTGGTGACCTTTGCAAAGCTACAAAGAGGAGCTATCATCCCTGCTGCGCGGAAGCGCGCGGGAGGGCGCCGGGAGAAGCCCGGGACAAGGGCGGGACCGTCTGTGGCCGTCCGGGGCCGCAGGAGGCCGGGCTGGGCCAGGTCATTTACTTCTTGCTTGTTGTATGCTGTGTCCTAGTATCTCTGCTCTGTGTATAGCTAGCAGTGGTTTTTTAGTTACTACACAAAGCGTTTTTAATCTGGACAATCCTCTTAACATGAGTCACTCTGCTCCGCCCGGTGTGAGTGTCTCTGTTTTGGGTCCCTTGGATAAATTCTTTAAGAAATCCGCCAAGGAGGTAGATATGGACTTACTTCTTGCAGAAAGAAGAGCAGAGCGTTGACGCTCAATTGAGCAGTTAAAGAAAAATCCACTGCCAGTTTCAAATAATACACATGAACTTGTCGCCCAAGGTTTGAGCGTTATTGATGGGGATGCCACTGATCTTAACCTTACCCCTAGTATATTTAGGTTTCCTACTATCTCCCCGCCCTGTAGTAGTGCCACCTGCGGAGGTCAACTTGTTTGTGCCCCTATTGATCATTCAAGCATAAATGAAACAAACATCCCCGAGACCCTTATCAGGGAAGAAGAACCAAGCCCTATGCTGTCCAACTTGTCTCTGGTTTGTATCGATCCAGGTGAGATCATTCCAGAAACGAGTGCATTAAAATCAAGAACCACGTCTGACAAGGCTATAAGGGTTGTACACTCCCCACCAAGGAAGAAAAGGAGAAAGGGAGGGGTAAAAAGGAAAGGGCGTAGCTGCCAGACTCTATCACCACCCTTACCCAACCAAAATAGTGAGCCTGGGCCCCCACACATAGTAGAGCCTCCACCCTCAGATACACGCGAACATGTATCCCCAGAGCTAGTAACCGTAGTGGCAAATGAGGTGTCCCTTGGTATTTTGGAGAAGCTCATTAAATCATATATGCTTCCCCTGCTTGAACGTGTGAGGACTATGGGAGAAAAATTGGATCGCCTTGTGGCGACCATTGAGTCTTCACATGGCACTGGCTTGGAAAAGAATTAGGGCCCATCCAATAAACCAGCCGGTTCATCTCTTGCTGCTGGCAAACCTCCTAGCACTACCAGCCAACACACTATCAATGCTACTAAAGCAGTCACCATTTCAAACAAAGCACCGACTGTGGTTGCGAAACCCACTCCAACAATACCCCCCGTGAAAGCAAACCCTAGGGTGGTAGTCAGCAAACCACAGGCTAAGGGAGCAGCACCGCAGACAAAGAAAGGGATGGGTAAACCCGCTGGTTCAAATGGTAAAAACAACAAACCCTTACCATTGAAGAGAAATGTAGATCTGCCCCCAGACTCTCTAAACTTTGTTATTGTTATGACAGGCATGCCACCAGTTCAGGAAGGGGATAGAGAAAATAATGAAAGTTTAAAAAATAAAGTCATCTTTTGGCTGAAAACAAATAGACCCCTTCCTCCCAACCTTAATGGGGATATTGTTACGGTCAGAAGATGCCAGTGGGTTGGGGTGCGCCCTAAGGACATAGAGGGGGACATAGTGATCATCAACTTCAGGGACCACAGAGTTGTATCTCACCTTACAGATTGGTATGTGGGAAACAACGAGGGAGGGATTTCCACAAGGAATCTAAGCTATTTCTACCCCGAGACCTTGATTAATTCAAATGACCAACTCCCTGGTAGAAATAACAAAAACACCAAAAGCCTCCTTAAATGGTCCAATTTCACGCCAAGTTTCCATGTACCCCATTTTAACCCAGAGGCGCTGTATCGCTCCTATATCCAATCTACCTACAACTGCCCTGTACAAACGCCGGGCTGGGCTAAGTCATACACCCAGCCCACTGGTCCTCCAGCCCTATTGGATTTGCAATTTCCAAATAAGCCCCCGTATCCCATGGTTCCCTCAACACCAGCCTTCACACAGTTACAGCAGCCTCCTAGCTTTTTTCCAGCAAATCTTTATGCCAACAGGCCTACCCACCCCAAAGACCTTTGTAACATTCCCTTGAGAAACCTATATGACCCACTTTCAGGGCTTGCGTCTAATGATTGACAAGCACTAGAGAAAAGTGATGTCGACCCTTACACTCCGTGTGTGGGAGATGACACGAGCATCCTTCCCTGTAATTTTGTTAGTGCTAAAGACTCACACCAGTGCTGTGAGGAGGGAAGTTTAGTTCACCCAAGAGAGCTAGTCTTATCAACACTGTCTCTTGCCCCACGGCAATCTATGGTTGTTTCTCCCACGGGCACATCTCCTGTGCATGCTGCTCAGGCTGGGTTAATATGCTTGACTAGGGAAGGGTCGTTCATAGAGGCACCTCCGTCTGAAGAATCTTCCTTTCAACCCTGTGAACCCCTCCCTACAGACATAATAGTCCCGTGTGTTCAAGCCTGTGTTAAGGGTTCTACTTTGGGATGTTGGAATGGGGCTGGTATAGAATCCTGTATATGTATACCTGACTGGGCTGACTTCATCCGACAAGGTGATGTTTGGTCTTTTCAGGAGACATGGTCAACCGTTCCAGTTTTCCTTCCAGGGTTCCTGAGCTTTAATAAACCTGCAGTTAGAGGCAAAAGAGGCAGGGCCATGGGGGGCCTCACTACTTGGGTTCGTCAAACTGTTGGGTTCTCTGTGAAGGAAATTCATATTGACTGCCCTGCTATTTTAATAGTTAGCATGAAATCTAATAGTGGGCTGGACATTTTGTTGTTTAATGTATATGCCAGAGGTTCTCCGGGTGGTCGTGTTTCAACCACCTTAACATGTTTAGATGAATTCCTTGGCTCTACCCAACCATTGGGTCATGTGGTTGTAATGGGTGACTTTAATACTTGTTTTGAACCTCTAAGCAGGGAGGATGGGTTGCTAACTGAGGCAGAGGACATGATGTGGGGTATTCCACAACTCGAGCTACCTCCGATCACTAAGTGGTCCCAAGGTGCCACTTTCATCAAAGGTTTATGTCTGAATTGGGGGCTGGGTGCCCTAAATGGTCGTACAAGATCGGATAGGTTGGGCAACCCAACATTCTTCAATGGCAGGCATAGTAGTCGCATTGATTATATCCTAGTCGACACAACCTTGTGGCCCATAGTATCGGATATGTCAATTAAACTACGACCAGAAAGTGATCACGAACCACTCATAGCAGAACTGAAAGACTTTAGTTTTGCCGGGCCGATTGCGCGACATCCCAATCCCGTTCATGAGGCCATGGTACTAACTAATGATATGAGGAGGGTTCGCTGGCCAAAGGTAGCTGTAGATGTGAATGCACGTAGCAAAATAAGAACTCTGGTTTCTAACTCTCTAAGGGAACTTGATAAGTGTGATAACCTGAATCGGACAATCCCTAAAATTTCAGACATTCATGCCAGCCTGTTTTTGTCCCTAAAGACATTATTTGTTAAATACGTAGCCAATAAGGGTTTAAGAAAGGCGAGGAAACCTGCTAATTGGTTTAATGAAGAGTGCGGCAAGTCTCATACAATCTTGTTCAAAGCTTTAAAATCTAAGAATCCAGCCATGATCAAAACCAGCAGGAAGGCTTATAATGATGTTAAACGGCGGGCTAAAGCCGCATGGGATGATGAGCGCTGGGCTCTCCTAGCCGAGGCCTGCGGCTCTAGGAACCTCCAGCAATTTTGGCATCTCCTCAGATGGGGACAGTCCCAGGATGATCGTCCCAGCCCCGCTTCTGTTGATCAACTAAAATGGGTGTCCCACTTTCAGGAACAGTTTAGGTGTCTTAGGGCTGGGGAAGCCCCCATTACTTGGCCATTAACCTTTGATACCCTTGTGTTTTCAGCCAAAGAGGTTGAAAATGTCTTGAATGCCATCCCTAGGGGCAAAGCGCCCGGTCCGGACTGTATCCCAGCTGATATTTTCCAGCAGGACCAAGATTTATGGGTACCGTATCTGTTGCATTTGGCAAACACGCTGGCTAAGGGCGCCAAGGTACCTGATTCATGGGCTGGTGCCGAGATCTTGCCCATCTTTAAAAAGGGTGATCGGTCGGTTCCATCGAATTACCGGCCGATCAGTCTTATTGATGCGGTACAGAAGATAGTATCCCGGCTTGTTCTATCTAGGGTCCAGGCATGGATCGAGGAATATAACGTTCTCACCCCCCTCCAAGCAGGGTTCAGACCTCATGTAGGCACCCTGGATCAGGCTTTTCGCTTTATGCTCCTGCACTGGAAGACGGTTACCCTGGGTAAAGGAAATTTATTTGCGGCATTCGTAGACCTTAGGTCTGCGTTTGACCTTGTCCCGAGTGCCGGGCTTTGGAATTGTCTACTAGAAATGGGCATGCCTCCCATTCTGGTCCGCCTTATAGTTAATCTCCACGCAGAGACTTATGCCTTTGTAAGATGGGGCAAACCCGGAGAGGTGACAAAGAACTTCCCTGTGTCGAAAGGTGTCAGACAGGGATGTGTTTTGGCACCCACCATGTTTTCTCTATACATTAATAGAGTTACTAAGTACTTTGACGGCTTTCCCACGGATGCTCCCAGTCTGGCTGGCATGAAAATCCCCCCTGCTCATGTTCGCTGACGACACTCTCTTGATTTCACGAACTAGACAGGGCCTACAGCTCGCACTGTCGAGGTTTGAGAGTTTCTGCAGCGAACATGAGCTGGAGGTGAACGTGGCCAAAACTAAATTTATGGTCCTGAGGGGGCATAGACAGGTTAAGGCTAGGGTTACCATGGGGGATACCCCCCTGGAGCAGACAAAGCACTTCACATACCTGGGGGTTACCTTTAGTGACACCTTGAGCTGGACCCACCAGATCGAGCTCATGACCCTGAAACATCAACAGTTGGGCGGAGCCTTGATTAAGGAACATAAAGGGTCATTTACGAAGCCTATGTCACCGCTGATGAAGATCTATGGAGGAAAGGTCTTATCAGCGGTGTTATATGGTGCAGAGCTATGGGGTGGAAGTAATCTGGAGTCTTTGAAACATGCCCAAAACAAGTTCTTAAGGATGGCAACAGGTCTGCCTCAGTCAACACCACTAATCCCCCTTTTATATGATCTGGGCTGCCACTCGGTGGTCGACCAAGCAAGACTTCGACCTTTATCATTCTGGCGACGCCTGTGGACGACGCCAGAACTACACCATTACGCAGAAGCATGTCTGGAGGTAAAAAACAGCCCTGGAGCCACTAAAATTGGATGGTTTAGAGATCTTAGGGCCACCTTACTATCTCTGGGCCTTAGTGTGTTGTGGTTTTCGCCCGAGACAGCTAAATTCCCATCAAAAAATGAGCTTAAAAAATGTTACTGGGAATGGGTGACGCACAACATTTTCTTAAAAACAAGTACGAGCAGTCTTTCTGGACTGTTTATGGTACACAAAGATTCTCCCATGCTAGAAGGCTACTGGGAAATTATTACTAAACCTCTGGACCGCAAACTCTTTTTTCAATTTAGATGTGGTTCACTTCCCATAGAGGACTTTACCAAAAAGTGGGGAACTGATAGATCGGGGTTTTGCGCTAACTGTCACGGTACCGGGGAAAGTTTGACTCATTTTTTGTATATGTGCCCACTATACTCAGCCCCCAGATCCAAATGGCTCAAACCAGTATGTAGACAACTAGGCACCAGATCGGCTGTTGAAGCCTTGAGACTGTTAAAAACTAATCTGGATCCGCTCATTGTTGTGGGGGTTGCTAAGTTTCTTGGGTGGGCTTGGGTGATCAGATGTAGGTTTATTAAAAACAACTTAGTGGAGATTGTCTAAATTTTTGTATATACTGTGGTAGTATGGTCGTGCTTGACACCTTTTTAAATTTTTGTACAAGTTTTGTAAGAAGTCAACTTGATGTTAATGATTTAATACTGGTTTTATATGTTTCATGTGTATTGTGTATTTATGTCTTTTATGATGAATTAATCGAATAAAGACTTCTTGAACTGAACTGACAGAAAGGGACTGAGTGAACCAGAAAAGAAAGGAAAGTGAGAGAGTGTGGGTGAGCAGGAGGACTGAAAGAAGTTGAATGTGGTAGGAAAGTAAGGAAAAGAGAAGTAAATTGGAGGATAAGAATAAGTGAGGGATGCAAAGTAAGGAAATAGGGGTGAGGTAGGGTGAGAGAAAAGTAGTGAGGTCAAAGCAAAGGATGATGACAAACTACATTTTTTTAGTCATACTTACCATATAAATAATGTAAATTTAATTACGTATTTTTTCTACACTTTGTTTCTGTGAAAGAGAGAAGAAAAAAAAAAGTTGTAATTAATAAAATATATATTAAAATAAAAGAGACAGGTGAAGAGGTTAAAAATCATAAAAGTCCACTAAGAAATAAAGCAAGAGTGAAGGATACAGATAGGGAAATAAAGTAATGTAGAAGGACAAAAAGAGAGATAAAGAAATAGAATAAGAGCAAATTACTAAGAGTAAGTCAGATAAATCCAGTGACTGAGAGGAAGACAAGATGAGAGAAATGAAGTGAAGGTAAGTAAGAGACTAAAAGAATGTGAGTTAGCAAAACTAAATCAAGAAAGAAGAGTAAGTAAAAGGGGAATGAGTGAGAGGGAAAGGAGTCTGATTGAGGATTCATTTACAAGAAAGAGGAATGAAAGATGACTGAGAGTGAGTGAAGGGAAGTCACAGAATGAAGGGATGACGGGAGTGACGATAATATAGAAGGATTGAGAGAAGGAGTGAGGAAGTAAGTACACAGAGGGACTAAGGGAAGGAGTGAGTGAAGTGGAATACAATGAGTAAGGAAAGAAAAATGAGTAAGGGAGCAAAACAAGGAAAGAGAGGGGAAGAGGACTAAAGCAATGGTACTGAGAGAATGTGATTCGATAATGAAACTAAAGAGAAGTATACTGAATGATAGGAAATGTGGGGTAGTAACAGAACCGGAGTAAAAGACCTGGGGTGAAGAATAATGAGAGAGGAACAGTGAAGTTGTTGTAAGAGAAAAGATAGAAGGTAGATAAACACAAATGAGCATAACACAAGGAGAGTGAGAGACTGAGGACATAGAGGTAGTAAACGAAAAAAGAGGATAAAAGTAAGAAGCAAAGAAAGATAAGTGAGAGAGAATGGGTAAGTTATAGTGACAGAGTACGAAAAAAAAGACGAGTGAGTAAAGAGGAATTAGTGAAAGAGCAAAGGAGGAAAAGACGGAAAAGGGAAGTAAAGCAGAGAGACTGAAAACTGAAAAGTGGTGCAAAGGACAGAGGGGATGCAGACAGTTGAAATAGGATTGAGGGGTTGTGAAAGAAGTGGAGTAAAGGAACGGGGATGAAACAGAGTAAGAGAAAGGCAGTGTGAGTGAGTAAAGAGAGCTGAAAAAGGGTGGGAAAGTGAAAGTGAGTGTGAGACAATGGGAATACAATATAAATTACACAAAACAAACTATAGAATAACTTCTACAACATGTTACATAGTTTATTTTTTGCTGTTCTCAGTGGGGAAAAAAAACACAATCTAAAAGATTGTGTTTAAGAAAACCATATAAACTTACAAATCACATATTTACACTAATCTTTGATTCACTTACTTTTCCTTGAGGCCAAATAGTAGCTCGTGAAGGTCCTTTTCGTAGGAAAATACTCTGCTGTTCTCTAAAACTTCCATTTCATCGACTTCCTATAAAAAAAACTCTAAGAACATCTGAAATATGTCTAAATTTTTTCATTTCCTCCTTGTGTTAAGTTATGACTCTTTGCTCTTTCCAACACTATTCCTTACGGCAAAATAGTGTCAGATTTATCAGTCTATTTTCAAACTCTGAAATTACAGTTTACCCGATGTTTTCAAAGAAAAGCTCATACAACATTTTCACAATGTTTAACTATTCATATTCCCATCTCTGGATCACTCATGTTCAACATTTCCTATAATACTGATATCACTTACTATGAGATCCACTTACAGTACCTATATGAGAACTAGATTTTTTATATTATGTTCATCACTTTTACTCACAATATAATTTTAAATAGCAGATAGCAGAGTAACTTTTATTAACTGCTCCCGTCTTCATAGGCCAATTACCTTTAGTTAAATTTTGGTTCTAAAAACACTAGGTAAGAATTTTTAAGTCAAAAGGCAAACGTTGTTTGAAAGTCAAATGAGTATCATTACAGAAAGACCAACCTTTTCGACATTTTAAATAAGCTGTATAATGTCCAGATGTTGTTGAAAGACCGTCATGATAAACAATAGCTACAGTTACAAAGGTTCCTCCTGAAATTGATAACTGAGAAGCCACAACATTTTTAATAGAAATTGTCAATTTAGTTCCATTAGGTCTACATCGTTGAAACATTAAAATGACATACTGTCCATAAGTTTGTATAAATAATGTGGACAGCATTGGACACTTACATTGGGTACACACCATATTATGATCAGCTGCTTTCACTAGATTATTAAAAGACACTGATTTGCAGTCTGGTAAAGTCAAATATTTAAATCTTTCAGTGTCTATTCTTGTACTACTTGATAAACTACAATTGTCGCAGTCATGCTGCCATTGATAAGAAAGGTTAAAAAGATTTTCTACATCTACACCTTCATCTTTCTATACACCAAACATATACATTAAAAATTCCTGACAATCCTGCTGAATATTTTGTGAATTTTTTTTTTGACCTGAACAAATGTCTAAAAGATTTCTAATTTCTGAAACACTTTCTGTTTTTGCTCTATCACTGCTACATTTCTGAAACACAGAATTCAATAAACCGCAGAATCTTTGATCTCGATTTTCAACAATCTGTTCTTGTAAAGTTTTAAGAAAAAAAACAACATTAACCACTACATTAGCATTGCAGTTGACACCAGAACTGTTTTCAAACTGAAATCCAACAACATCTTCAACAGAATCCTTTTTCTTTCTGCTTACAATTACAGTTTCATCTACTTTTTGTCTTTTTGCTACTACCTCACTGCAATTATTCTCATTTCTTCTTTTTCGGCCTACCACACGTTTTAGAAACAAAGGATATTGAGGCAAATGTGGAGCATACTCTCTTCTTAACCTATTTTATTCTTTAACACAATCTAAATCTGCACAAATCTTTGTCTCATCACCCTCAATAAAGTACAATCCTGATAAAGTTCTGACTCGTGATAATGCCACATATGCCATACCCTCTTTAAACACAGAACTTCCAATGTTCACCAAAGCACTATCTACACTTAAACCTTGAGATTTATGAATTGTCACTGCATATGCCAAACAAACATGAAACTGTTTTTGGCGACCATATAAGTCTTTTACAAGCAAAAATCTAGCAGAACAACAACTGATTTGTTGTACTTGCTCAATGCCATCAAATTTAATTTTTAAAAATTCAATTCCATCTCTATTTCTGTAATTCACAAAATCAACAACATGACCCATAGCTCAATTTACCAGACCTCTTTCAACTTTTAAATTTCTTCTCAAAATGATACGACAATTTAAACACACATTCAGAGTCTTTTCAAAACCAGCTGTTTTAGATATACTCTTCTCTAATGAATCCAATTTTGTTTTTAAATTTTCTGATAAAATAATTATTGCACCCATATGCTCTATTTTATTTATTGCTTTCAGTTTCACAATCTCTCCATGTTCTAACTTTAACATTTTGTTGTTGAAGAAGTAACATTCTTGTAGAGTTGGCATCAAACATATCCCAGATTTCTTCTCAGTAATTTTCTTAAAAATATTCTCTGGAAGAATGTTTTCATTTGGATACAAATTTGAAATTAATCGAGCATGTAAAACTTCTTTCCCATCCTCACTTACTTTTCCGATTCTTACATCTTGTAGAATATTTTTATAATCTTCATCCTTTGCCTGTCGCATATTTTGAAGCAGAATTTTAACCATATATTAGCGATTCCAATGCTTCCAAGGGACTTCCTGGTATCTTCATGCGTGAGCATTTTAAACATTGGTTGTCCTTTTACTGGAGTCAACTGCAGTAGATCTCCAAAAACAATAATGTGTTTTCCTCCAAATAACACATCATACTCTGTTCTAAGAATTTCTTGCATTCTCAAATGCACAAAAGCAAGCATTAGATTTGAGACGATGCTTATTTCATCAATGATAAGAAGTTTCATTTTCTTCAGGACTCTGGAAACTTCAAAACACGCATCTCCAGATAGCTAATAAATGCAATTTATTATCATGCTCAACTGGCAGCATCAGTAAACGATGTAAAGTAATCGCTTTAATATTATGTGCTGCCAGTCCAGTTGGAGCGGTTACAACACAAGACAGCGGAGATTCAGTCCTTTTCTGCAGATAAGTTGAAATGGCTTTAATCAGAAAACTTTTTTCTGTTCCCGCTTCTCCACTTACATACAGTTGGGCAGGCTTAAATGATGTACATGAGCACTCTTTTTTCTTATGTATGAATCCATGTTCAATCTGTTCTGTGACTTCATCATATATATTTTTCTGCTCAACGTTTAGTTGCTTTACCAAATCTTTTTAAGTTAACTACATCCTCTTGAGCTTGTTCCATAGCTCTTTCCACCTCATCCATGGCAGTGGCAGCTTCATTTTGGATAATTGGTGCTCCTAGTGGATCCTGACTCAATGAAGTAGAACTCTGACTGTCTTGAGAACTGTCTCTTGCAATATCTTCAGCAATTGTGGCTTCTTGCTCTATTTCTTCGTTCAACATTTGCAGATAATTTGGAAAAACAGGATATTCTATGGTATCCTTGGATGCATTAAAAGAGTCTTCGTAACAGAGAAAATCCCCAAGTAGTTCCTTTTCTGTACGCCATGGCTTAAAGAGTTGCAAAAGAGCTAAATAGTAAAATTCTCTTTTGTCTGGAGATTCGCAACTCAATTTTCGATGATTAATCAAATGGCCTTTTCTCTGCTTCACTAGACATCCTTCATACCCAATGACAGCATATTTTCCATTATTGATATCTTCTGTGATGTTCCTCTTATAACTATAGTTTTGCAGAACTTCATACAAACAAGTGTTCTCAAGGTGAATACTTCCATTTGGATAGTATGTATCCAACATGTTTGTCTTCAAAATATCTGTACTGTTTGGTTCTTTCTCCGCCAAATACTCAATTTCTTGTACAGATTTCAATACTCGGTTTCGTGTTGCAGCAGGACCTAGACTCACCCAAATGATTGATCTAGATTTGGCATAGAGACTTGCTGATGATAACCGATCAGAACATTCATATGCTCCAACTTCTCGGTGCGACAACATCTTCAGACTGAAACTGTATAGTTTTTTACTTATACTCTTTTCATGTGAAATGTCCTCCCACATTTCCTTCAGTTCTGTCTTTTCTTTTTTTGTGATGTAAGACGTCACATATCGAGCCACAGCAATAGAGTTGTCAGCAACGAACTGAATATCCATGTTAGCATTCCACATGGACAAAATTACTGGGTTGTAGTCGTTATTATACTTGGACTCTTCGTTTCTTTTTAAATTGTATGTATTTTTTGGTGATTTCCTCGTCACAGTATGTCGCAGAGAAGACATAAAATTATTTACTCTTCCTTTAGAAATCACTGGTCGTGGAAACGCAATCGACATCTTGTGTAAAACTTATCCTTGTTTCTAAATTTTCGACGACAGTACTTTCCACAACGATGGGATTGAAAGCGTAAAACTTGTTGCCTTAAACTATTTTCTTCAGTAGTTTTCGGAACAGCACGTGTTGAATACTCTTCAATGAAACTCATCACTATGTCATCCGAATCAATTCCAAATTTGGGTGCATCTTTAATCCATAACAACATATATATGTGAGGAGCACCTCTCGCTTGATACTCCTTCCTTCAAAAGAAATCCAAAACCTCTCCAAGGGGAGGATTTTTTTTGTTGGTAATAAAAGACATCATAGCTTCAAATCTATGATTAAAATATCTGCATACATTCACTGGATCCAAAGAACACAGTTCTCCAGGTGTTTTGAATTCTATATTTTGTATGTTTCCATTTGCCTCTCGTAGAAATTGAAGTAAGTCATCCCATGCATACTCAGCACAGCTAAGAGTGAGGAACCATGTAGGAGTTACTAAGATTCTTAGCATACATTTCACTTCCCCATGACGACGGGACCAATACTTGTTTGTTCCACGCTGACATGCCATGAGATTGATTAGCTGAGATTCCAAAATACTGTCTTGCAGATTGACTTTCTCCATAAAGTCCCTCGCCAAAACATTTTGCAGATTAGCTCCACTTTTCAGTATATGATTAACTGCATAAGAAAGCACAGACAAGTCACTTTCATACAGTAGATGAAACAAATACGGAATGCATTGACGAAACCTTGGATCTTCAGCATATAATTTTAAAGTCCGGTATTCAGCAGCAGGAATTTGAACTGGTCGATCGTCATATCGTCCACCTCGATCTGTTGGAAATAACTGTGGAAAACAACGAGCTTCCAAACTTTCTTCCCATACACTAATAGGACTTCCTTTTGCTGCTTTCATTTGAAACAAGTCAATTGCATTCCCCATTACTTCTTTGTAATGCAAAGGATGAACAGTATAATGTTCATATATTTCTTCACTTCTAGACACATCAACTTTTTCAATTTGGCCGGCTGAACAATCACTGTCTTCTTCTGTAGCTGTTTCCTCCACTCCAACACATACATGTTTGTAGTACTCATTGTTTTTGACCAAATACATCGTTGCCTTTTTGACTTTCCTAACATCCACTAAATCTTGCCAGATTTTCTTACTCTTTGTTGGAACCCCATTAACTAGAATAACCAGAGGTACCTCTTCTACTCTTTCTACACCAATTGTATCACTATTTTTCTTGACATCTAGAGGCAAATAAACAACTCTTCCCTTTAATCCTCTCTGTAAATCTGTAGGAGGCAATTTCCCTATCTTAGGCTCCATGCGAACAATAGCCTGAAAAGGATGGACACATTGAATCAAAATAGATTCATAAGTATTTAAATCCATCAATTCAGAAGGAATATCTACCAACTGAAGATTATTATGAACAGCTCTAGCAGGCATTCTGTTTTCATTTAATTTTTTTAAACAATAATTACAAATACGCTGATCAAAACTCAAATCAAAAGAATTCTCCACCAACAAATAAGTTACAAAATCCTTCCATTCACTATTGTTTTCCATTTCACTTTTTGCATATAAATCAACTAACCTAGTCTGAATCTTATAATGAGTCCGTCAACAACACACACAAGTTAAATTAGGCCTTTCACTTGATTTCACCTTAAACTTGGTAATTTTCTCGTCAAACTTTTCTATACTTGAAATCTGTACATTGTCTTCCAAATTACCATCTATTACTATATTCATTTCTACACTGTCCTCTTTGTCCCCAAAATAACAAAACTCAATTTCTTCACAAATCCTCTTCACATCTAATTCAGATCCATGCAAAAGAGCACTGTTTAAGCTTAAGTGCTGGACTTTTTGCATAATACAACCTTCTCACTAATTTCCTCACTTTATTATGATGCACTGCTATATGGCCGGGATGCCCGCCACCCCCTCTCAACACAATCCCCAAGGATGGGAGAAGTCGGACACAAGTTTGAACTTTTGGAAGGCGGGAGGGAGTCACCCTCCCGGCCGTATTTATTAAAATATGAAACAAAATTTAAAACATTAAATAAAAGTTTCATAATTATGTACAATTTTACATTTATTACATTTCGATGCAGACATGATCTTTGGCTAACCTTAACAGATCTCTAATACAAAGGTTTCCTAGCCGAGTCTAACATCCTGCAAATGCAAACATTCTAAATTAAAATTGTACATCCTAGCATTAAGGGCCAACGGCAAGGTCTTAACCGGTGTCAGATCCCTCCTACCAAAAACTCTCGCCCTCACCGTGTGAGTGGCGCATGCGCAGAGGACTCTACCCTCGTTGCCAACTGTAACTTCCCTTGTCGTGGTGGGGGCCCCCTTTCCACTCGACGCCATCTTAAAGGT
This sequence comes from Lissotriton vulgaris, assembly GCF_964263255.1. Classification (NCBI taxonomy): domain Eukaryota; kingdom Metazoa; phylum Chordata; class Amphibia; order Caudata; family Salamandridae; genus Lissotriton; species Lissotriton vulgaris. The sequence continues at coordinate 17,122 of NW_028255287.1, forward strand.
CGTCCGAGTTCCCATGTGAGGTATCTGTAGGAAGGACAGCGTGGACTCCCCCCCATCCCCACACTCTCTATCCGCCGTCGCGGACATCCAGCCCCCGGGAAATTAGTAGGAGGGGCATCTAACCGCCTCCCCCGCTGGGAGGGGCCTATGGCCATCTCCCCCTGGGCGACCCATCCTTAGTGGGTGCCGCCTCCCCGTGAGAGGGGCCAATCGCCGCCTCCCCTCGGGCGCTCCCATCCGTTGTGGGTGGCGCCCCCCTCTAGGGACCTTGAAATTACTGCTCACCGATCATGACCTTACCGCCCGACCAAAATAAATACGACAGTTGTTTACCTACTAAAGGAAAAATTCTGACATTTCCTTGATGCTACATCGACTGCTCACTCCTACCAAGAAAACATTATCCTACAGGCAGAGGTCACATCCTTATCAAAACATTCCTTTACTGTTCTACAAAGGAAAAAAGGCCTACTCAGCAAACTTTATTTAAACAAACATTGCCATAAGGGGCTGGAGGGTGGGTCAAAATTGCTGCTTGTTCCTTCGAGGGCTCACGTGCAACGAGTGGGTGCAGCCTTCAGAGCACAGGAACAAGAGGACGCTTCTTGGATTCCCGCTCTATTTATTCTTCTGCGGGAGGGCGTGTACCCTTCTCCGGTATGCCTACTGGGCGTGGTCTTCGGTGTAGGTGTCTAGGACAACCCCTCTTGGGCGGGAAAAGGCGCGCCCCGGCTACGCCGCTTCGGGCATACCAGCCGAGACACGCCCCCGCCCCAAAATGGTTTCCCGGGAGGATCGAGGCACCCAACCATACGTTCGGGGGGACCGAATGGTCGCCCCTTTCCACATGGCCGGGATGCCCACCACCCCCTCTCAACACAATCCCCAAGGATGGGAGAAGTCGGACACAAGTTTGAACTTTTGGAAGGCGGGAGGGAGTCACCCTCCCGGCCGTATTTATTCAAATATGAAACAAAATTTAAAACATTAAATAAAAGTTTCATAATTATGTACAATTTTACATTTATTACATTTCAATGCAGACATGATCTTTGGCTAACCTTAACAGATCTCTAATACAAAGGTTTCCTAGCCGAGTCTAACATCCTGCAAATGCAAACATTCTAAATTAAAATTGTACATCCTAGCATTAAGGGCCAACGGCAAGGTCTTAACCGGTGTCAGATCCCTACTACCAAAAACTCTCGCCCTCACCGTGTGAGTGGCGCATGCGCAGAGGACTCTACCCTCGTTGCCAACTGTAACTTCCCTTGTTGTGGAGGGGCCCCCTTTCCACTCGACGCCATCTTAAAGGTCGTCCGAGTTCCCATGTGAGGTATCTGTAGGAAGGACACCGTGGACTCCCCCCCATCCCCACACTCTCTATCCGCCGTCGCGGATATCCGGCCCCCGGGAAATTAGTAGGAGGGGCATCTAGCCGCCTCCCCCCCTGGGAGGGGCCTATGGCCATCTCCCCCTAGGCGACCCATCCTTAGTGGGTGCCGCCTCCCCGTGAGAGGGGCCAATCGCCGCCTCCCCTCGGGCGCTCCCATCCGTTGTGGGTGGCGCCCCCCTCTAGGGACCTTGAAATTACTGCTCACCGATCATGACCTTACCGCCCGACCAAAATAAATACGACAGTTGTTTACCTACTAAAGGAAAAATTCTGACATTTCATTGATGCTTCATCGACTGCTCACTCCTACCAAGAAAACATTATCCTACAGGCAGAAGTCACATCCTTATCAAAACATTCCTTTACTGTTCTACAAAGGAAAAAAGGCCTACTCAGCAAACTTTATTTAAACAAACATTGCCATAAGGGGCTGGTGGGTGGGTCAAAATTGCTGCTTGTTCCGTCGAGGGCTCACGTGCAACGAGTGGGTGCAGCCTTCAGAGCACAGGAACAAGAGGACGCTTCTTGGATTCCCGCTCTATTTATTCTTCTGCGGGAGGGCGTGTACCCTTCTCCGGTACGCCTACTGGGCGTGGTCTTCGGTGTAGGTGTCTAGGACAACCCCTCTTGGGCGGGAAAAGGCGCGCCCCGGCTACGCCGCTTCGGGCATACCAGCCGAGACACGCCCCCGCCCCAAAATGGTTTCCCGGGAGGATCGAGGCACCCAACCATACGTTCGGGGGGACCGAATGGTCGCCCCTTTCCATATGGCCGGGATGCCCACCACCCCCTCTCAACACAATCCCCAAGGATGGGAGAAGTCGGACACAAGTTTGAACTTTTGGAAGGCGGGAGGGAGTCACCCTCCCGGCCGTATTTATTCAAATATGAAACAAAATTTAAAACATTAAATAAAAGTTTCATAATTATGTACAATTTTACATTTATTACATTTCGATGCAGACATGATCTTTGGCTAACCTTAACAGATCTCTATTACAAAGGTTTCCTAGCCGAGTCTAACATCCTGCAAATGCAAACATTCTAAATTAAAATTGTACATCCTAGCATTAAGGGCCAACGGCAAGGTCTTAACCGGTGTCAGATCCCTACCACCAAAAACTCTCGCCCTCACCGTGTGAGTGGCGCATGCGCAGAGGACTCTACCCTCGTTGCCAACTGTAACTTCCCTTGTCGTGGTGGGGGCCCCCTTTCCACTCGACGCCATCTTAAAGGTCGTCCGAATTCCCATGTGAGGTATCTGTAGGAAGGACAGCGTGGACTCCCCCCCATCCCCACACTCTCTATCCGCCGTCGCGGATATCCGGCCCCCGGGAAATTAGTAGGAGGGGCATCTAGCCGCCTCCCCTCCTGGGAGGGGCCTTTGGCCGTCTCCCCCTAGGCGACCCATCCTTAGTGGGTGCCACCTCCCCGTGGGTGGGGCCAATGGCCGCCTCCCCTCGGGCGCTCCCATCCATTGTGGGTGGCGCCCCCCTCTAGGGACCTTGAAATTACTGCTCACCGATCATGACCTTACCGCCACAGGCCGGATAGTTGACCGACTATCCGGCCCCCCCAACTCCTCCTAAAGGTCATGCTTCCTCAAACCCCTTAGCCATGCTACGAAGTCTCCTATGAGTAAGTCATTCCCCTCCCTGGACAGGTGAACCCCATCATTCAGATACATGAGATCACCCCGAATACACCCGTGAGGAATGCTATGCAACTGCGAAGAGCGAAACAATTTACCAATTTTATTGTTAACCCTTTTCACCGAATGGTTCAGTGCTGACACCGAAAGGCCCCCCCGCCATACCTTCCTGGGAATCATGTGGGACCAGGCAATCGTGCACCCCGGGATTCTTTTAGCCAACCAGCTAACAGCAGACAAAATTTGTTCGAACAACACTCGTCTACCCAGTGTCACCAAGTCATTGCCCCCCAGGTGTACTATGACTACAGATGGCGGTGACCTTTTCCGCCCTAGGAGCCCCTCAAAAAATGATTCAAATTGGTCAAAACAGAGCCCACCCTTCCCATGGAAGGCCACTCTGTACCCGTATTTCCCAGCTGCATGAGTCGCGTCACCTGCTTTGAATACGTCCCCGGCGCGCCTCACATATGAGTGGCCCATGTCCCATACCACTCTCTCTCCAGTCGGTGATCCTTGACCGCTGGCCTCCTGGTGCTGGGTCGACTGCAAATTCCGCCCCGCGTGACAGGTTCGCGAAACTGTAATCCAAACAAAAGACAAGAAGCGTGAGTGCATGTCAATTGATCATTACAACATGTGCAATCGCACATACCTTTTGAAGCAATTGGAGGACCATCGTCCCAACTGTTTCACTTCCTCCGCACTCTGACCCCTGGCTCTAGCCTCAGTAGCAGCCCCTATCCTAAAGGAGTGGGTCCCAAAATCGCACGGGTCCATGCCCGCAGCAGCGATTGTCAGTGCTAGCACCCTCTGGAACTGAAACCTCGTCAGTGGGTTGCCATCCTTGTGCCTCAGCAAACTCCCCCCCCATGTAGCCGCCCTTAGTGCCAAGTATTCCTCTATACACTTTATTGGGCACGTGGGGGACCCTCGCGCACGCTGCACGACAACACTATTCCCAAAAGCCCCCTGGTCAGTCTTGGACCTGGCTATCGAGACCACCATCGAATCACCCCTAATTTGGACGTGATCCCTGCATAAGCCTCCCCCAACATCCTTCTTATTCCTTGCGACCAGTTCGCTCACCCGCATAGCCCCATGGAATGCTAATGCGAAAGCTGCCCGGAACAGAAGTGCTTCAAAATGGGAGGTGCATGTCTCGTCTAGTTTTGCTCCAAGCAAAGCCAACCTGTGTAAGCCAATAGGGCGTCTCACATCTTACTTGCGACCCTCGAGGCGCTGCCAGCCGCGAAGGGCCTTCTTAACCAAAAAGGAATCCGTTGGGTCTCTTATGCCATGCACCTGCGCCATGAATGAAATGGCCGCCCTATGCCTACTAGCCGTTGCCGCTGATCGGCCTTCTCTGTGCTGCGCTACCAGGAACCCCAGGAAGGATTCCTCCTGACCCCAGCTCTGACTCCCTGTTGGACCCAAAAATGTGCAATAGGAACAAAACGCACCTTCGTATGCCTTCCTTGTCCTGGGGACTAAGCTTGCTGCCACGAGGTCTTGTAGTCCGGGGCACCGATTAGCCATAGTGCTTCGGGGAATGGTGCCGCCACTAGGTCCGCTGTAGGCAGATAACCCCTGAACGCCTGCATATGTGAACGAGAGAGTGCATCAGCTGCATGATTCAGTACGCCTGGCACATGTTTCGCCCGAAACTGTACATTCAGTCTCATGCAAAGCAGCACAACTTCCTTCAACAATCTCAAGATCCATTTGCAGCGTGCTGCCTGTTGGTTAATGCATTCGACCACAGTCATATTATCAGACCAAAACACCACTGCGCGGTCCCTGAAGTTGTCAGGCCATGCCATCAGAGCAACCCAAATGGGGAATAACTCCAAGAACCCAATGTTACCTGTGAGACCGCTGGAGTGCCACCAGGCTGGCCATGTTTGCGCCCACCATCGATTACCTAAGATGGCGCCAAATCCCACACTCCCCGCCGAGTCAGTCCACAGACCTAGTTCATCTGACGACACTGGCGGCTTGTTCCACACGACTCGACCGTTGAAGTCCGCCAGAAATGCCAACCAAATGCGCATATCCTGGCGAATCTCTGCCGACAGTCTTGTACGGTGGTGCCCCTCTTTGAGACCGACCATAGCTTGTGCAATAGAGCGTGAGAAGGGGCGGGCCATAGGTATTACCCTCAGAGCAAAGTTAAGCTGACCCACTGTTTGCTGTAACTGGTGCAGGGTCACTTTCTCTTTACCCAGGCATTGCATCAAGGAAGCCCTAAACTTGGCCACCTTTTCCATCGGTAAACGGAAACATCCCTCCACAGAATCGAGCTCAATTCCCAGAAACTCCAGTGAAGTAGATGGTCCAACCTTCTTACCTGGTGCCAGTGGGACTCCAAACTCCCTCATGAGGATGCAGAAGTCGTGCAGCGCCTGCGCACATCTCGTATTGCCGGCTGCTCCCAAGAACAGGAAGTCATCGAGATAGTGCATAACATGCCTATGCCCTGTGGCCTCGGTGAATGCCCACTCTAAAAAACAACTGAACATTTCAAAATAGGCACAAGAAATGGAACAACCCATAGGCATGCATTTATCCATGCAAGAACTTCCTTGAAATGCAAAACCTAGCAAGCGCTGATCCTGTGGGTGTACCGGGAGCAACCGGAACGCCGATTCGATATCTGATTTCGCCATCAGCGCCCCGGGGCCCAGGCGATTCAACATGGCCACGGCCTCATCGAACTATGCGTACCGTACTGAACAGACTTCTGGGTCAATGGCCTCGTTCACAGAGGAACCCCTTGGAGCAGACAGGTTATGAATAAGTCTAAACTCCCCCGGGTCTTTCTTCGGGACAACCCCTAACCGGGAACAGATGAATTCTGCCACCGGCCGGCGATGGAAAGGCCCTGCCACTCGCCCCAAGCTGACTTCTTTTGCTATTTTCTTCTCTGCCATGCTTGGGTTGTGCTGCACCGATAACTGGTTTTACCCCGCCGGGATGTGGAAGCCATGTAAGAATCCGTTCCTCAACACCCCAGCGGATACACGATCAGGGTATCTGTTTAACCAAGGAGTCATAGCCATGAGATCAACGGGTGTAGGCAATCGGTCACAACGTTCTACCTCACTCCTGCTTAGAGCCTCCTTTTCCTCCCGTCCCGCTATTTTTCGATTTACACGAACTCTCCGGGTGTGAGGAGTTCCCACAGCCCGCACATACATGCTTGAACCTACATGTTCCCTGCGGTCTGTTACAGTTGCCTCGATTGAAGCCCCAACAGACCCCCCGTTTGCCGCCATTCCCGCCGGTCTTAGGCTGGTAATCCCCACCGGCGCCCGCTCCAAAGGGCACCGCAGGCTTTTGGCGGACGACTCCTGACCCGCTCCCGCCTGGCGAGGACGTACCTGCCGCCCCTGGCAGGAGCTGTTTGTGCCATGACACCGAGTCCAGGCAACCCCAAGTCAAAGTAGCATCATATTCTTTGGCTTTCCTGAATTTCATGTCATAACCTTTCCATTCCTCCCCCCCCGTACATAGAATAAAAATCCATAATACGATTTTGATAGCAAGTCAACTCAGTCATCACCTCGGGTTTACGTTCCCCCATAACTGCAGTAAATATAGAGAAGGCCTTAACCCAATTCGTCACTGTCTCATCCACCCTGAATTCCGCCATCTTGGCGCGCCAGACGCTCGGGTGCCACAAATCCTTCTGGGTTTTAGTATATTCCATCTCGCGATGGTCAGTTAATAAGGAAAACATGTTCACATATTTGTCCCCCCATATTAACTCTTTCGTGGCCAAAGGGATGTGCTGTGCCACCTTTTCCCGCCTCAAGGGTAATGAACCCTCCCCTGCTATTGGCAATGCGAGCTTACCCGGTTCGGCCGTTGTTCCCGCCGTTTTCTCGTGACCAACTGCAGGTCTTACTGGTGCTACCTGTAGGGAAACAAGAGGAACATTCGCCTTTGCGACATCTCTCGACTGCCGCAATTGCTTGATTAGTAGTCTGGCCTCCTCGGCCGGATCTCCAGGGGCCACTGACCCCCCTGCTGTCTTCTTGAGCCATGCTGCCAACTGGGTGGCCAATTCAGGAGGCATATCCTCATCGTTATCAGGAGTAATTACAACCGGGATCGGCTGCCCCATATCAGGATTTGGTACCGGGTTGTCTACCGGCATGAGAGGGGCGACTGGGGGTACCACTGGGACCGGGACCTCCCTCTAAACTGCCCTCTTCTTGACCCGTTTCCCTCTACCCTCAAGGACGACTCCCGGCAAGGCCGGGCCTATTACCTTCTTAGGGTGACCCGGGTTGCTCAGTGCAGCCAGCTGTTTTTTGACCTCCGTCAAACCTCTACCGATCGATTGGACTTGTCCGAGTTTTCGGTCCATGCAAGCCATCCGGTTCGACAACAGGCGTAACACCTTGTCCATCTGGGAACTCTTTCCCGCTTTCTTGCCAGCCATGATGTCGAGTATTCCGCTCCTAGCTGATCGACGAGGTTCCGGACTCTTCGAACTCCACGTAACTGAAAGAGAAACAAAAGATTACAAGGTCTCAAAATTGCTGCTTGTTCCGTCGAGGGCTCACGTGCAACGAGTGTGTGCAGCCTTCAGAGCACAGGAACAAGAGGACGCTTCTTCGGATTCCCGCTCTATTTCGTCTTCTGCGGGAGGGCGTGTACCCTCCTCCGGTACGCTTACTGGGCGTGGTCTTCGGTGTAGGTGTCTAGGACAACCCCTCTTGGGCGGGAAAAGGCGTGCCCCAGCTACGCCGCTTCGGGCATACCAGCCGAGACACGCCCCCCGCCCCAAAATGGTTTCCTGGGAGGATCGAGGCACCCAACCATACGTTCGGGGGGACCGAATGGTCGCCCCTTTCCAATATCCTAAAATGATGAAAAACACTCTGACATACTTTTCTAGAAAGACAAGCCAGTGAATGCCCATGCAAACCTGTGTTTTCTCTCACTCTGCAAGGATCTAACTCTTGCAAAATCTTCATTTTCTGCTTTACACTTTTCTTACTATATGTACGTAAGAAATTACGAAGCAAATTGATTGAATCCTGTCGCACACTACAAATACTACTACACTTCCATGTGTATACTGTACCCTTAGTACGTCTCCCTAAAACTTCATCAGCTAACACCTCTTCTACATCTCTAGACACAAGTTTCTCTTTTTCCATCGGACAACCTTCTTTCACCTCATTTGCTCGAGCACTGGTGTCAACTGCATGCACCAAATCATTTTCCTGGAAGTAACTCTCCCCATTAAAAATTGGCTCAGAACTTGAACTATGCATCCATTCTACAGAAAATACTTCACAAAAACTAGTCAGATTAATTATTCTTTTCCATCTACTGTTCGATTTGAAAACATCAATTGCCTTGTTAAGTATCCTAATTCTATTGATTACTAAAATAAATAATTGTTTCTTAACTTCAAAAGCCTGATCAACAATCTTCTCTACACTTTTCTTTTTTTTGTAAAAAGCAGCTCTCTGTTTACCCTTCTTAACATTTTTTAAAAAAATTTAAAACTACCCTATTGCGAAACATCCGTCTACGAATGTCCCTAAATTGATTTTGCCTTCTATTGCTATCCATAATCTTCTCTCCTGCTCCAGTACTAACATTTTTGAGGGGCCTCTCCTTCCTTTTCAAATTTGCTCTTTCCTTCTGTATATTTACATTCTCTTTAACATTTTTTTTCCTCTACATATGTTCCGAAAAAAAGACTTAGTTGTCTTACCAGGAGCTTTTTTTGTGTTTTTTGAAGTACTTGTTGTAGGTGAGTCCTTTAATTCCGTTGCAGTTTTTGTTTTTTCCGTATGGCAGCTTTCCTTCTCCTTTGCCTTGACGGCATATTTGTTTACTTTTGAAATGTTGATTTGAATCTGTGGTAAAGAAAAAAATATCACATTAAAGACCACTATTAGCAAACAACAAAGCAATGACAATAAGCGAACGATATAAACACTAATTTACAACATATCTAAGTTTATTCCACAGCAACTATATAACTAGGAGTAAGACAGAGAAAAACAGCTAGAGGGAGTAACACAAAGACACAGAGAGACTCAGACTAAGAAACAGGTAGAGGAAGTAAAACATAGAGAAGGACTAAGACAGACAGGGCCCGATTCACAGAATGAACTTAAGACTTAATCCTAAACTTACTACCATTTTGGTATTCACAGAATGCACTTACTACTTTTGGCATTCACAGACTGCACTTACTACTTTTGGTATTCACAGAATGAACTTACTACTTTTGGTATTCACAGAAGTTAGGATTTTGTCTTAAGTCTGTCTTAAGTCTGTCTTAAGTTTGTCTTAAGTCTGTCTTAAGTCTGTCTTAAGACAAACTTAAGACTAAATCCTAACTTCTGTGAATACCAAAAGTAGTAAGTTCATTCTGTGAATGCCAAAAGTAGTAAGTGCATTCTGTGAATGCCAAAAGTAGTAAGTGCATTCTGTGCATACCAAAATAGTAGTAAATTTAGGATTGAGTCTTAAGTTCATTCTGTGAATCGGCCCAAGAGAGTGTATAATATGTTGTAAGACAGAAAAAGGATGTAATAGGGAGAGGGAGTAAATCAAAAAAGGGAGTAAGTCAGAAAAAGGATGTAACACAGTGTAAAACAGAGAGAGGATGAAAGAGCATGTAAAACAGAGAGAGGGTGTTAGAAGGGAAAAGGTTGTACAAGAGACTAAAACAGAGAGAGCCTGTAAAAAGAGAGACAGAGAGTAAGTTTGAGAGAGGGTGTAAGAGGAACTAAATCAGAGAGAGGATATTACAAGAAGTAGGTCACACAGAGAGTGTAACAGGAAGAGAGAGAAAAAGTCAGAAAGAGAGAGAGAAGGTGTAAAACAAACAAGAGGTGTAATAGGGAGTAACTCAAAAAGAGAATATTACAAAGAAAAAGGTTGATTAGATAGTATCTGCATGATTCAAAAAATATATTAGCACATTTCACAATCATGTCACCTGTGTTTCCTCAGATTAGTAAACAGATTGAGCAGATGAGGCGAGGCCTATCCAGGGGTGCAAAGGAGGTGAGGCCTGTGTCCAATAGTGCAATAGACAAGACTCACCTCCTCTGACCCTTGGGCAAGCATTACCTCCTCTGTGCCCCCTTTGACAGACCTCAATGTATTGGGTATAATTAATGGTGACAGGGTGCAGATGTGGTGAGAAGGAATTATTAGTGTTTGACTCATGTAATAAATATATTTGAACCTTTTACAATGATGTCACCTGCATTACCTCAGATTAGGATGCAGATTGAGCTTCTTTCTTGTTGGTTTGTGTCATGTTTTTGTTTTTGTTATTGTTTTATTAAAAGTGAGGTTTCAGTAGTATAATGAAATGCTTCTACATATCACCTGTGCTCTTTTTAAAATGTTATGTAAAAATTGTTTTACAGCACATGAATTGGTTTTACATTATTCACAAGGTTTAAATACTGTGTACATGAATGCACGTTTCACCTGTGTTTACTCAGATTAGGAAGCAGATTGTGCAAATGAGGTGAGGCCTGTCCAAAAGCACAAATGAGGTGAGGCCTGTCCAGGGGAGCAGAGGTGGTGAGGCCTGTGTCTAAGAATGCAGTGGACTGGACTTCATGAAGCCTCTCCCCCACTGCATTCTTAGACACAGACCTCACCTCCTTTGCACCCCTAGACACACTTCTCTCCCAATACACTTTTGAACACAGGCCTCACCTCCTCTGCACCCCTGTACAAGCCTCACCCCATATACAACCCTGAACAGGCTTTACCTCATCTGCACCCCTGAACAGGCCTCACCTCATCTACACCCCTGGACAGGCCTCACCTCATCTACACTATTTATTCCTTCTCAAAAAAGTAAAAACTATTCATTTGCCCCAAAATCGTTTTTTGCATCACATTTAAGAAACACAGCACAGGTCCTATGTACAAGCATACAATTTCACTCCTGAAACCTCACTATTTCACAAAAGACAATTCCTCTATCTTGCATATGTTGATATCAAGCATTATCCAAATACATGACACAAACCAACCAGAAAGAAGCTCAATATGCATCCTAATCTGAGGTAATGCAGGTGACATCATTGTAAAAGGCTCAAATATATTTATTTAATAAGGCAAACACTAATAATTCCTTCTCAAAAATATAAAAGTCATTCATTTACCCCAAAATCGTTTTTTAAATAACATTTTAGAAACACAGCACAGGTCCTATGTACAAGCATTCAATGTCACTAGAGAAACTTCTCAATTTTACATAATGCAATTCCCCTCTGCTGCAAAACCTATTTACCAAGCATTATCCAAAAACATGACACAAACCAACCAGAAAGAAGCTCAATCTGCATCCTAATCTGAGGTAATGCAGGTGACATCATTGTAAAAGGTTCAAATATATTTATTTAATGAGTCAAACACTAATAATTCCTTCTCAAAAATATAAAAGGCATTCATTTACCCCAAAATCGTTTTTAAATAACATTTTAGAAACACAACACAGGTCCCATGTACAAGCATTCCATGTCACTAGAGAAACATCTCAATTTTACATAATTCAATTCCCCTATGCTGCAAAACATATTTACCAAGCATTATCCAAAAACATGACACAAACCAAACAGAAAGAAGCTCAATCTGCATCCTAATCTGAGGTAATGCAGGTGACATCATTGTAAAAGGTTCAAATATATTTATTTAAAGAGGCAAACACTAATAATTCCTTCTCAAAAATATAAAAGGCATTCATTTACTCCAAAATCGTTTTTTAAATAACATTTTTGAAACACAGCACAGGTCCTATGTACAAGCATTCCATTTCACTAGAGAAACTTCTCAATTTTACCTAATGCAATTCCCCTATGCTGCAAAACCTATTTACCAAGCATTATCCAAAAACATGACACAAACTAACCAGAAAGAAGCTCAATCTGCATCCTAATCTGAGGTAATGCAGGTGACATCATTGTAAAAGGTTCAAATATATTTATTTAATGAGGCACACACTAATAATTCCTTCTCAAAAATATAAAAGGCATTCATTTCCCAAAAATCGTTTTTTAAATAACATTTTAGAAACACAGCACAGGCCCTATGTACAAGCATTCCATGTCACTAGAGAAACTTCTCAATTTTACATAATGCAATTCCCCTATGCTGCAAAACCTATTTATCAAGCATTATCCAAAAACATGACACAAACCAACCAGAAAGAAGCTCAATCTGCATCCTAATCTTAGGTAATGCAAGTGACATCATTGTAAAAGGTTAAAATATATTTATTTAATGAGGCACACACTAATAATTCCTTCTCAAAAATATAAAAGGCATTCATTTACCCCCAAATCGTTTTTTAAATAACATTTTAGAAACAAAGCACAGGTCCTATGTACAAGCATTCCATGTCACTAGAGAAACTTCTCTATTTTACATAATGCAATTCCTCTACGCTGCAAAACATATTTACCAAGCATTATCCAAAAACATGACACAAACCAACCAGAAAGAAACTCAATCTGCATCCTAATCTGAGGTAATGAAGGTGACATCATTTTAAAACGTTCAAATATATTTATTTAATGAGGCAAACACTAATAATTCCTTCTCAAAAATATAAAACCCATTCATTTACCCCAAAATCGTTTTTTAAATAACACTTTAGAAACACAAAACAGGTCCTATGTACAAGTATTCAATTTAACTACTGAAACTTCACTATTTCACAAAATACAATTCCTCTATGCAGTAAAATGTTTTAACCAAGCATTATCTAAAAACATGACACAAAACAACATTAAAAAAAACAGTCTGCTTCCAAATCTTCTCCAAAGAGCATACAAGTCTCTATCTAAATTAAATGAATCATTTCTTACCTTTACAAATGCTTTGGGAGATAGAGAACAATGTCAGACACACACACCAATTTCTCTTTAGCAGAGCAAAAGGTATGCACTCCACACACTGCAACCATGACTGGCACAGAAAACCTCTAATTTTACACAGATATGCCTCATTTCAACCAATCAAAACTCTTCCCTCACTATTTTCAAACCAACACCCTTCCCCCCTCAGCCCATTCTATCTGTTACCATAGCAACTCCCTCCTTACTGAACTCTCAGGTAGGTCTGGAAATGCTTTTAAAGGACACCTTTAATCAATTGATGGCACTTTTTCCACAAACTGCCTTGGTATATTCCAATATATGTCAAAGACAGAAATGGAACTGGTCCAACCAATTTTGTCCACAATTTGAGAAAGCACGGAAACATGTGAATAAATCTGTTTCTGCTTACATGAGAGACTTTGGAATGGGTTCAATATACAACAATAACTTGCTTTTCAACATGCAAGATATCTACAGAGGAGATGGTGTGCACTTCTCAGATGAGGGGAATGGAATATTCCTCCTGAATTTAAGACTGTGCCTTTGAACCTACTTGTAGGTACCTAAATCAGCCACAGAACCCAAAAGCTCTTTTCAGAGCTACCCTACCTCTGATCACTCAAAATTATTAAAGAAATGGTAACGGCTTAAAGGAGCGCACAGCATAAATCAAGGTATACGTAATAAGAACAATACAATATCAAATTATCAATGATGGTGCTCAGGAAGAGGTGGGGGACTGGTTACCACAGTCACCATGACGAACGAAGGTTCCAAACATAAACTATGTTCTTCCGAGCACTCAATTATTATCCACAAAAGTCTTTATATAGTTTTCACTATTTCTTTTTAATGTCCGATCTTCATTCGAATCAAATCCAATTTCCAATAAATAGTTGCTCGCAGCCAACGCGCGTTTCGTCAAATCCGTATAGGAAACTTTGACTTCTTCAGGGCTGCAACCCAAATATTAACAATCAGTCTTAATTCGCGCAGCTTAAGTTACAAAACATAAACATTTCATAAATTCTTAACATATTCTTTTAGAACTGTCACATCGGTTTTCCATCTCAAACCATGGTCTGGTATACAATAAATATTAACATATTGATTTCTCCAAGAAGGAGCATATCTGCCAAAGACATGAATCTCAACGTAAAACAAAGCAAACAAATATATTGCAAACATCACCAGCTCCATTTAAATACGAGTCATGTATATACAGTTTATAGGTTTAAGGTTTGTGGTTCCCGATAACACCCATAGTTAACAGATCACAAGTATTAGCTCACCTAGTTGGTGGTAGTTGTCTACACTTAAATCATCCTCACGTAGCAATTTGTAAATTCGTCTATTTCCGTATACTCTTTCTTATGTCCTCACCTACAAGTTAAATTAATATATCAAGTTTGTAACAAGAATCTGTGTACTCGATACACAGATTGGGCATGAATTTGTCAATTCAATTAAAATACGACCGATGATTCCACTCACCAAATAGTATTCGGATTTATAGTATTTATGCTCAAAAGTATATGGATCTATCCAGAATTGTAGCTTCCAATTCAATTCACCGTAAATCGTTCTCGTCAATTCCTAAAGTAAATTAACAACTGCGTCAATATTATTTTATAGGGGCATGCGACGGTTTCAGCAATTATCCAACTCTAGTCATGAGTCAACTTATGTATATCTCACCTTACAAATCAATGTCAGCGCGTAGTATATATCATGTTATAAATCTTCCTAGTAACTTTCCATTCCCATAAGTATCACACACGAGTCCGTGTCTATTGAAAGAAAAGTGGGTACAGTCATAAGTATGGAGTCTACCCTACTTTCTAACCTAATTTTACAAATAGGAAGCTTCGTGCTCACCGTTAGTAAGTCAAGTGTAATCCGACTTTGGCGTTCAGCACGGGCGCCATCTTGTAGTGTCAATATATAGTCATTTAGTGCGGGCGCCATCTTGTAATGTCCTCATATCATTACAGACTGGCAAAACCTCGAAAAGAGTTACACTCCCGCCATCTTTAAATAGATATCTATGAAGACTCTTGTTCATCAGATCAAGTAATAGTCATCAGTTGATAATGTGAAACCGTCAATCGCAATATCTGTATTATGTACCTATTTAATATTCGATCCTATATTTATGTTGTTCATTTGACACAACCTCTACTAATTGGTTTAGAGGAACCATATCATTCTCTCATGATCTGCGAACCAATGGGGTCCTCAGGTAAACCACGATCCTTTCCCTTTTAATACTTAACATTATCCATTATCTATCATTATCACGTATTAGTAGCATAAGACAATACAGAGAGGTAGGGGGTCTAACCATTATAATACAGTCAACTTCATTCCCTATCATCTGTATAGTAATACATAAATTCACAATCACTTTACATATCAATCATCACTCTTGTTCCGTGGAGTATACAGTTTTGAGAGACACTAATGTCAGATAGAACAAAATATATGGCACCAGCAATGTATTTCCTGAGTTACACTCTAGTGTCAATGTATAGTATTCAGTTGCCAAGATAAAATTCATACTCATGATCTACATTAAGACCACATTCAACCGCTTTCAGTCTGATCAGCCAAAGTACTTCCCGCTTTCTCAATGCTAGCACCCTGTTACCACCCCGTGGGTCTGGCTTAATGTGGTCAATTCCATGATAGGAGAAGACATGTTGATCCTTGTTTTCAAAGTTCTGTATTAAGTGTGACGCAATGGGATATCGTGTGTCCCCATTTTTCAGTGCTCTATAGTGTTCAGAAATTCTGTCTTTGAGTCTTCTCTTCGTACTCCCTACATAAATTTTGCCGCATGTACATTAAATCACATAAATCACATATGTTGTGTCACAATTAATAAACATGCCAATAGTGTATTTACCAGAATTGTTGTATTCAAAACACAGAACCTTTCCCTTTGCCCATCTGCATGAAATACATTTCCCACATTTGTGGAAACCTTTGAAGCTGGTCAGCCAATCACTTTTACTTTGTTTATGTGGGTAACTAGGACTCAACAGGTTCTTCAAAGTTGTACCCCTTCTTAATGATACACTCGGTCTGTCAAGAATGTATGGTTTCAGATCATTATCTACCCATAGCAGGTGCCAATGTTTGTTCAAAATAGTGAACAATTTGGAGCTGTCCTTTCCATAATTTGTTATCAGTCTTACCTTCTGATCTGTTGTTTTGCCATCTTTACTCTCTCTTATCAGTGTAGTTTGTCTTCTCACTTTCTTTGCCCTAGATACAGCTTTGTTAACAACATCTTGTTTATATCCCCGATTAATCAAAATTATTATCTTTCTCTAATTTTTTTCACTATGTTTCACCAAAGTACGCTCCCCGGGACGCTCCCCGGTGCGCGTACCGGGTGCTCCCCCCGCGAAGTTTAAAAATGTTTTAAAAAAATTGGGGCCTATATGGTCCTCCTAAATTTCCCTCAGAAAACCAAGAGGGTCAGGGTCTGTCTACGGTGCCCCCTTCTACCCATTCCCAACGTTGTTTGTCCTCCATCTTGTGTCTCAATTGTACCGAAACACAAGATGGCGGACTCCCGTAGCGCTCCCGGTGCGCGTACCGGAGCGCGCACCGGTAAGCGCTCCCCGAAAAAATGTGGGAAGTTAATTTACATAAAAACCACTGGAGACACTTTCACCAAATATAGAATAGGCCCTGCTACATAGCAGTCCCTACCATTTTCCCAAATTCGGTGCTATTCCATTGAGCCTTTTATGCTGTAGCCCTGTCTAAATATCCTGAGGTAAATTACATGACAAAAACACATATGAAGTGTTACAATTTACAACCAATTAAAATGTTACTTTCATTTTCTACTTTTTTTCCTGACATTTGATTGGTTATGTACATGAATATAAATGAAAAATGAGAGGGAAACACGGCCATTTTGACTACAACTACCTGAGATACATCTTTAAAGGATTTTCTCATTTATCTTCATCACCTTTCTATAAGGTAAGCTATAAATTTGTAAGGGGCACTTTAAGTTCATTTGTAAAAACGTTTTCTGACAGTTATTTACTGTCCCTCTGTTATAGTTACAGATTGAGATAGGCTTCTCTGTTATAATTATGGATTGACTTAGGCTTCTCTGGTATAATTATTAGGCTTCTTCACATACACTTTTTTTTATTTCTACTTCCTGCCTCATACCATACACTGCCCAAAGATAACTTCACTGTTAAAAACTCACAAGTACCTGTCTGAACTTAAACCCAACAGTGCTCTATCTCTACTGATATATTTATTTTTATGCAATTTACAGCAAGAAAATGGAAGGAGAACAAAACAAATTTAATATTTCATTCGAAATTGATCTGGAGAACAATCCTAAGGAAGAGATAGATGATTTAGACTTTTTGGATCAGTCTCTGGACCAAGAGTTACTTAATTGTGTGGAAGAAATGGAATCATCGAATCCAAATGAGGACATACCTGACAATATAATGTTGGAAATTCTTTTAAATTTTGAAAAATCACAGCAATACATTTTTAATTTTGCTCATAGTTACTTCCTTTCTCCCACTATATAATCTCCAATGTGTTTTTGACATCTCTTTTTCATCTCCTGCCTCCATGTTGTTTGTGCTTTCCTGACAGACTATAGTATAGATTCCATATACCACAATAACTTCTGTAACAACATGCAAATTATCTACAGAGGAGACAGTCTACATTGAATTTAAGACTCTGCATTGGTACCTACATGCTGGTACTTATATCACCCACACAATACAACAACTCTATTCAGAGCTACGCTACCTCTAAGCACTTTAAATTATTATTTTACTATTTCACTGAGTTTCCCCCTAGTACGCTCCCCGGTGCGCATACCGGGTGCTCCCCCTGCGCAAATCGAAGAAAAATAAATACTTTTTCTGCCCAGCTGGACCCTTTTATGGCCCCCATATCAAACCTAGGGGATCACGGGGGGTCTACTCTGCCCCCTTATGGTCATTTCCCCCTTTGTTTTTGCCTCCTCTTGTGTCTCGATCTTACCGAGACACAAGATGGCGGCTGCTCCGGACTGTTTCGAACGTTTACAGACACCCGGGAGCCAATCAGCTTTCCGCGAGCAAGTCGCTTAGCGTGCCCGGAGCGCTCCCCGGTGCGCGTACCAGGGCACGGCCATAGATATATATATTTTTTTTAACCTAAATTACTCAAAATTCACTGGAGCACATATCTTGAGACATAGCATAGGCACATCGGGCTACCAGTCCCTACAGTTTTGCCAAGTTTGGTGGAAATCCATTCAGCCGTTCGGGCTAAAAGTGAGGTCCACCGCCCTATGGAAATTAACATGGGGAAAAGACATTTTGGGACCCCTCTTTTATCTCGGCCCCGCTTGACAAATCCCCCCCAAACATTCAGGGGAGGACCGGGGCACCGCAAGGCAAATTTGAGGACATTTTCAGGCAGATTCCTCAACCGGTGCCTAAGTTATTCACAATAGAATGTTGAGATTTTGCATTGAAAATAATCCTAACTATAACTACCTATATATATATATATTTATATTTATATATATATGTACAAAATGGATATTAAATCATCTAATATCACAAGAAAAGAATGGGCAGCAATCAAATCTTTACGAAATGATAAGACAATTGAGATCAAGCCCTCAGACAAGGGTGGGAATATTGTTATTTTTAGCAAGGAAAATTACGAACAGGAGGTGCATAGACAATTGAGAGATAAAGAGAGCTATGCCATGGTGAAGAGGGAGGAATATGTAAAAAGCACCATTGAATATGACACACTTCTGAATCAATGAAAAAATGATGGTATGATCAGTTCAGAAGAATTTTCTTTCCTCCACTGCGATTCCACTGTTCTTCCCACGTTTTACCATCTGCCAAAAATCCATAAAAATGCCAAAAGACCACCAGGGAGGCCGATTGTCTCGGCAATAGGCAGCCTGCTCGAAAACACTTCCCGCTTCATTGATACATATCTCGCACCAATTGTGAAGGACTTGCCCTCCTACGTAAGGGACACGCAGGACTTCCTGTGCATAATGGACAGTGTCTCTTGGGAAAAGGACATGTTACTAATAACACTAGATGTTGTTAATTTATACACATGCATTGACCATGAAAAAGGATTGAGTGCCACGAAGTGGTTCCTAGACAGGAAACAAGTTAAATATCGGGCACACAGTGAAATGCTTCTGTGTATGATGAGATTTTGTCTGTATAACAATTTTTCCTTTTTGCTGGCCAGTTGTATAAACAGACCAGGGGTACTTCAATGGGCTCGTGCTTCTCTCCCAGCTACGCGAATTTATTCGTGGGCTGGTGGGAGAAGCGCGAGGCATGGGGAGGTAATAACGAAATGTGGGATGAGAGAATATTGATGTGGACTAGATACATCTATGATCTTTTTATTGTTTGGGGGGGAGACAGGACCTCGGCTGAGGATTATGTCTGCACGCTGAACAATAATGATCTGAATTTGGAATTCACCTGTACAATCAGCGAAAAAAGTGTATGTTACCTAGACTTAGAAGTGTTTGTGGAAAATAATAATCTCCTCACCAGACTTTATAGGAAGCCTACGGCGGGCAATGCCGTATTACATGCGGCCAGCCACCACCCTAGGAGTCTGGTCAGGAACGTACCATATGGTGAATACCTGCTCCTCAAAAGAAACTGCTCAGGGGAAACTGATTACCAAGACGCCCATAAAGATGCTAGCAATAGATTTCAGGCTAGGGGTTACTCTAAGAGCGTCTTACAACAGGCAACCCTGAAAGCAGAAACCATCAACAGGAGGGATCTCCTGTTGGTGAAGGAGGCGGAAAAAGAGAACGATCAGGTCAGAATGATCACTACATTTAACATCAAATCAGGTGATCTGGTCCATGCCTTTAAGAAAAACTGGCATATATTACAAACTGATAACATCTTGAAAAAACATCTATCTGATAGACCTATGATCACCTATCGAAGATGCCAGTCACTCTCAGACCACTTGATACACAGTCATTTCTCCCTTCAAATAGAGACCCCGACTACCAACAAGATCAAAGGCTTTTTTTCCTTGCTTGCGCTGCAAAGCTTGTAAGCACAGTAAGAAAGTCAAAGAGTACCGAGGAAGATCAGGAGAGGGCAAACCAAACAGAATAATTATGAAACATCTGAACTGCAATTCGGAATATACAGTTTACTGTTTGGAGTGCCCATGCAAAAAACGATATATAGGCAGTACCATCAAACCCACGAAAATGAGAATCCTGGAACATATGGGGGCTATGGCGAATAATGATAAGACCTATCCGGTAGCCCGACATTTTGCTGAATTCCATCGTAGCAACAGGGATTTGCTCAGCTACTACTGCATAGACCAAATTGCAAGGTCAGAGCGTGGTGGGGACAGGGAGAAAGTACTCCGCATCACTGAGTCTAGATACATAGTGGACCTTAAGACAATGACACCATGGGGTCTAAATAATGATGCAGAACTTTGGGGACACATATGAGACACCTTGGGGTATAGCACTGATGCCAACATCCAGTAATATAGCTATAACTGTACTCTTGAAATCAATGTGACTTCAAGCACAAGCTTTGCAAATATGTAAATACACTCCCAGTGGAAGCCCTGTAAACATGTAAAAAGTTGTACCATAGACTCTTTGGATTCAAGCCCATACAGGGCCTCAAAGCGAAAACTGTACATTCACTGTATAATTTCTGTGAAGATAAGTCTGTAAATATTTGTAAGGTATATAGTTTGGTGGTAGGCCGTTATAGGGCTCTATAATGAAATACACATAACAAATGTAAAATATCTGCACAGACAATTGTGATGAGAATTAGGGGGATACACCCCCTCACCAAGTAATTACATGAATCCAAACGGACTGAATATATTTGTAAAAAAATGGTACTTGACATGAAATAAGAAAGAATGAAAAAAGTGTGCACAATATTGATATAATGTTGGTTGCTGTCAACCGTTTTTAATTCTGCACTTAAGCACTTTATTTTTTGTCATTTTTAACAATGCAAAATCCTTGTATTACCATACTACAAGATGGCCGCCACGGAAACTGTAATTTACCATCATCTATTTCGATGATATGAAGGAGGGCGGAGGGTTTAAAATGACAATTGAAGGTTTGCACATACTGACACTGACGAAGCTTTTGAGCGAAACGCGTCTGTCGGGGGTGAAGGGGGTTTGGAAATAAATGAACTTCAAATCTTGACACCGGAGTGCTTGCAGTTTTTCCTGACGAGATTGTTTGGAAGTGTATGGCTATATATATATATATATATATATATATATATATATATATATATATATATATATATATATATATATATATATATATATATTCTCGCTCCAAGGTTCTCCACCATTGAGTAGCACGCGAGCAGCAGCTTTATTTATGTGTAGGTGAGGACGGGGATCCGCTTGTAGACGCCGCTCCGTAATGGATCTGCCCGCCGCGTTTCGAAGCTCCATCTGCTTCTCTTCAGGGGCTTTAACGGAAGCGGTGTGCGCACCCGCTACACGTCTCCAAATACGTATAACTCACCCGCCGATGGGAGGCTCCAATGAGACTTCTGGGAAGTGTAGTGCGGAAAGCACACAATCAAGTCCTGGATGGACTCCACAAGTGGGCCCGTCCTCGATCCCATGTACGGCTGCTACTTCACTGCCGTGACCCCCACGTTAACGGGGTGGTGCATACTCTGCGGTTGGACTGCCGCATATAGATTCTCGCTCCAAGGTTGTCCACCATTGAGTAGCACGCGAGCAGCATCTTTATTTATGTGTAGGTGAGGACGGGGATCCGCTTGTAGACGCCGCTCCGTAATGGATTTGCCTGACGGGGGTCACGGCAGTGAAGTAGCAGCCGTACATGGGATCGAGGACGGGCCCACTTGTGGAGTCCATCCAGGACTTGATTGTGTGCTTTCCGCACTACACTTCCCAGAAGTCTCATTGGAGCCTCCCATCGGCGGGTGAGTTATACGTATTTGGAGAAGTGTAGCGGGTGCGCACACCGCTTCCGTTAAAGCCCCTGAAGAGAAGCAGATGGAGCTTCGAAACGCGTCGGGCAGATCCATTACGGAGCGGCGTCTACAAGCGGATCCCCGTCCTCACCTACACATAAATAAAGCTGCTGCTCGCGTGCTACTCAATGGTGGACAACCTTGGAGCGAGAATCTATATGCGGCAGTCCAGCCGCAGAGTATGCACCACCCCGTTAACGTGGGGGCCACAGCAGTGAAGTAGCAGCCGTACATGGGATCGAGGACGGGCCCACTTGTGGAGTCCATCCAGGACTTGATTGTGTGCTTTCCGCACTACACTTTCCAGAAGTCTCATTGGAGCCTCCCATCGGCGGGTGAGTTATACGTATTTGGAGAAGTGTAGCGGGTGCGCACACCGCTTCCGTTAAAGCCCCTGAAGAGAAGCAGATGGAGCTTCGAAACGCGTCGGGCAGATCCATTACGGAGCGGTGTCTACAAGCGGATCCCCGTCCTCACCTACACATAAATAAAGCTGCTGCTCGCGTGCTACTCAATGGTGGACAACCTTGGAGCGAGAATCTATATGCGGCAGTCCAGCCGCAGAGTATGCACCACCCCGTTAACGTGGGGGTCACGGCAGTGATGTAGCAGCCGTACATGGGATCGAGGACGGGCCCACTTGTGGAGTCCATCCAGGACTTGATTGTGTGCTTTCCGCACTACACTTCCCAGAAGTCTCATTGGAGCCTCCCATCGGCGGGTGAGTTATACGTATTTGGAGAAGTGTAGCGGGTGCGCACACCGCTTCCGTTAAAGCCCCTGAAAAGAAGCAGATGGAGCTTCAAAACGCGTCGGGCAGATCCATTACGGAGCGGCGTCTACAAGCGGATCCCCGTCCTCACCTACACATAAATAAAGCTGCTGCTCGCGTGCTACTCAATGGTGGACAACCTTGGAGCGAGAATCTATATGCGGCAGTCCAGCCGCAGAGTATGCACCACCCCGTTAACGTGGGGGTCACGGCAGTGAAGTAGCAGCCGTACATGGGATCGAGGACGGGCCCACTTGTGGAGTCCATCCAGGACTTGATTGTGTGCTTTCCGCACTACACTTCCCAGAAGTCTCATTGGAGCCTCCCATCGGCGGGTGAGTTATACGTATTTGGAGAAGTGTAGCGGGTGTGCACACCGCTTCCGTTAAAGCCCCTGAAGAGAAGCAGATGGAGCTTCGAAACGCGTCGGGCAGATCCATTACGGAGCGGCGTCTACAAGCGGATCCCCGTCCTCACCTACACATAAATAAAGCTGCTGCTCGCGTGCTACTCAATGGTGGACAACCTTGGAGCGAGAATCTATATGCGGCAGTCCAGCCGCAGAGTATGCACCACCCCGTTAACGTGGGGGTCACGGCAGTGAAGTAGCAGCCGTACATGGGATCGAGGACGGGCCCACTTGTGGAGTCCATCCAGGACTTGATTGTGTGCTTTCCGCACTACACTTCCCAGAAGTCTCATTGGAGCCTCCCATCGGCGGGTGAGTTATACGTATTTGGAGAAGTGTAGCGGGTGCGCACACCGCTTCCGTTAAAGCCCCTGAAGAGAAGCAGATGGAGCTTCGAAACGCGTCGGGCAGAACCATTACGGAGCGGCGTCTACAAGCGGATCCCCGTCCTCACCTACACATAAATAAAGCTGCTGCTCGCGTGCTACTCAATGGTGGACAACCTTGGAGCGAGAATCTATATGCGGCAGTCCAGCCGCAGAGTATGCACCACCCCGTTAACGTGGGGGTCACGGCAGTGAAGTAGCAGCCGTACATGGGATCAAGGACGGGCCCACTTGTGGAGTCCATCCAGGACTTGATTGTGTGCTTTCCGCACTACACTTTCCAGAAGTCTCATTGGAGCCTCCCATCGGCGGGTGAGTTATACGTATTTGGAGAAGTGTAGCGGGTGCGCACACCGCTTCTGTTAAAGCCCCTGAAGAGAAGCAGATGGAGCTTCGAAACGCGTCGGGCAGATCCATTACGGAGCGGCGTCTACAAGCGGATCCCCGTCCTCACCTACACATAAATAAAGCTGCTGCTCGCGTGCTACTCAATGGTGGACAACCTTGGAGCGAGAATCTATATGCGGCAGTCCAGCCGCAGAGTATGCACCACCCCGTTAACGTGGGGGTCACGGCAGTGATGTAGCAGCCGTACATGGGATCGAGGACGGGCCCACTTGTGGAGTCCATCCAGGACTTGATTGTGTGCTTTCCGCACTACACTTCCCAGAAGTCTCATTGGAGCCTCCCATCGGCGGGTGAGTTATACGTATTTGGAGAAGTGTAGCGGGTGCGTACACCGCTTCCGTTAAAGTCCCTGAAGAGAAGCAGATGGAGCTTCAAAACGCGTCGGGCAGATCCATTACGGAGCGGCGTCTACAAGCGGATCCCCGTCCTCACCTACACATAAATAAAGCTGCTGCTCGCGTGCTACTCAATGGTGGACAACCTTGGAGCGAGAATCTATATGCGGCAGTCCAGCCGCAGAGTATGCACCACCCCGTTAACGTGGGGGTCACGGCAGTGAAGTAGCAGCCGTACATGGGATCGAGGACGGGCCCACTTGTGGAGTCCATCCAGGACTTGATTGTGTGCTTTCCGCACTACACTTCCCAGAAGTCTCATTGGAGCCTCCCATCGGCGGGTGAGTTATACGTATTTGGAGAAGTGTAGCGGGTGCGCACACCGCTTCCGTTAAAGCCCCTGAAGAGGAGCAGATGGAGCTTCGAAACGCGTCGGGCAGATCCATTACGGAGCGGCGGCTACAAGCGGATCCCCGTCCTCACCTACACATAAATAAAGCTGCTGCTCGCGTGCTACTCAATGGTGGACAACCTTGGAGCGAGAATCTATATGCGGCAGTCCAGCCGCAGAGTATGCACCACCCCGTTAACGTGGGGGTCACGGCAGTGAAGTAGCAGCCGTACATGGGATCGAGGACGGGCCCACTTGTGGAGTCCATCCAGGACTTGATTGTGTGCTTTCCGCACTACACTTCCCAGAAGTCTCATTGGAGCCTCCCATCGGCGGGTGAGTTATACGTATTTGGAGAAGTGTAGCGGGTGTGCACACCACTTCCGTTAAAGCCCCTGAAGAGAAGCAGATGGAGCTTCGAAACGCGTCGGGCAGATCCATTACGGAGCGGCGTCTACAAGCGGATCCCCGTCCTCACCTACACATAAATAAAGCTGCTGCTCGCGTGCTACTCAATGGTGGACAACCTTGGAGCGAGAATCTATATGCGGCAGTCCAGCCGCAGAGTATGCACCACCCCGTTAACGTGGGGGTCACGGCAGTGAAGTAGCAGCCGTACATGGGATCGAGGACGGGCCCACTTGTGGAGTCCATCCAGGACTTGATTGTGTGCTTTCCGCACTACACTTCCCAGAAGTCTCATTGGAGCCTCCCATCGGCGGGTGAGTTATACGTATTTGGAGAAGTGTAGCGGGTGCGCACACCGCTTCCGTTAAAGCCCTTGAAGAGAAGCAGATGGAGCTTCGAAACGCGTCGGGCAGATTTATTACGGAGCGGCGTCTACAAGCGGATCCCCGTCCTCACCTACACATAAATAAAGCTGCTGCTCGCGTGCTACTCAATGGTGGACAACCTTAGAGCAAGAATCTATAAGCGGCAGTCCAGCCGCAGAGTATGCACCACCCCGTTAACGTGGGGGTCACGGCAGTGAAGTAGCATCCGTACATGGGATCGAGGACGGGCCCACTTGTGGAGTCCATCCAGGACTTGATTGTGTGCTTTCCGCACTACACTTCCCAGAAGTCTCATTGGAGCCTCCCATCGGCGGGTGAGTTATACGTATTTGGAGAAGTGTAGCGGGTGCGCACACCGCTTCCGTTAAAGCCCCTGAAGAGAAGCAGATGGAGCTTCGAAACGTGTCGGGCAGATCCATTACGGAGCGGCGTCTCCAAGCGGATCCCCGTCCTCACCTACACATGAATAAAGCTGCTGCTCGCGTGCTACTCAATGGTGGACAACCTTGGAGCGAGAATCTATATGCGGCAGTCCAGCCGCAGAGTATGCACCACCCCGTTAACGTGGGGGTCACGGCAGTGAAGTAGCAGCCGTACATGGGATCGAGGACGGGCCCACTTGTGGAGTCCATCCAGGACTTGATTGTGTGCTTTCCGCACTACACTTCCCAGAAGTCTCATTGGAGCCTCCCATCGGCGGTTGAGTTATACGTATTTGGAGAAGTGTAGCGAGTGCGCACACCGCTTCTGTTAAAGCCCCTGAAGAGAAGCAGATGGAGCTTTGAAACGCGTCGGGCAGATCCCTTACGGAGCGGCGTCTACAAGCGGATTCCCGTCCTCACCTACACATAAATAAAGCTGCTGCTCGCGTGCTACTCAATGGTGGACAACCTTGGAGCGAGAATCTATATGCGGCAGTCCAGCCACAGAATATGCACCACCCCGTTAACGTGGGGGTCCGGGCAGTGAAGTAGCAGCCGTACATGGGATCGAGGACGGGCCCACTTGTGGAGTCCATCCAGGACTTGATTGTGTGCTTTCCGCACTACACTTCCCAGAAGTCTCATTGGAGCCTCCCATCGGCGGGTGAGTTATACGTATTTGGAGAAGTGTAGCGGGTGCGCACACCGCTTCCGTTAAAGCCCCTGAAGAGAAGCAGATGGAGCTTCGAAACGCGTCGGGCAGATCCATTACGGAGCGGCGTCTACAAGCGGATCCCCGTCCTCACCTACACATAAATAAAGCTGCTGCTCGCGTGCTACTCAATGGTGGACAACCTTGGAGCGAGAATCTATATGCGGCAGTCCAGCCGCAGAGTATGCACCACCCCGTTAACGTGGGGGTCACGGCAGTGAAGTAGCAGCCGTACATGGGATCGAGGACGGGCCCACTTGTGGAGTCCATCCAGGACTTGATTGTGTGCTTTTCGCACTACACTTCCCAGAAGTCTCATTGGAGCCTCCCATCGGCGGGTGAGTTATACGTATTTGGAGAAGTGTAGCGGGTGCGCACACCGCTTCCGTTAAAGCCCCTGAAGAGAAGCAGATGGAGCTTCGAAACGCATTGGGCAGATCCATTACGGAGCAGCGTCTACAAGCGGATCCCCGTCCTCACCTACACATAAATAAAGCTGCTGCTCGCGTGCTACTCAATGGTGGACAACCTTGGAGCGAGAATCTATATGCGGCAGTCCAGCCGCAGAGTATGCACCACCCCGTTAACGTGGGGGTCACGGCAGTGAAGTAGCAGCCGTACATGGGATCGAGGACGGGCCCACTTGTGGAGTCCATCCAGGACTTGATTGTGTGCTTTCCGCACTACACTTCCCAGAAGTCTCATTGGAGCCTCCATCGGCGGGTGAGTTATATGTATTTGGAGAAGTGTAGCGGGTGCACACACCGCTTCCGTTAAAGCCCCTGAAGAGAAGCAGATGGAGCTTCGAAACGCGTCGGGCAGATCCATTACGGAGCGGCGTCTACAAGCGGATCCCCGTCCTCACCTACACATAAATAAAGCTGCTGCTCGCATGCTACTCAATGGTGGACAACCTTGGAGCGAGAATCTATATGCGGCAGTCCAGCCGCAGAGTATGCACCACCCCGTTAATGTGGGGGTCACAGCAGTGAAGTAGCAGCCGTACATGGGATCGAGGACGGGCCCACTTGTGGAGTCCATCCAGGACTTTATTGTGTGCTTTCCGCACTACACTTCCCAGAAGTCCCATTGGAGCCTCCCATCGGCGGGTGAGTTATACGTATTTGGAGAAGTGTAGCGAGTGCGCACACCGCTTCTGTTAAAGCCCCTGAAGAGAAGCAGATGGAGCTTCGAAACGCGTCGGGCAGATCCATTACGGAGCGGCGTCTACAAGCGGATCCCCGTCCTCACCTACACATAAATAAAGCTGCTGCTCGCGTGCTACTCAATGGTGGACAACCTTGGAGCGAGAATCTATATGCGGCAGTCCAGCCACAGAATATGCACCACCCCGTTAACGTGGGGGTCACGGCAGTGAAGTAGCAGCCGTACATGGGATCGAGGACGGGCCCACTTGTGGAGTCCATCCAGGACTTGATTGTGTGCTTTCCGCACTACACTTCCCAGAAGTCTCATTGGAGCCTCCCATCGGCGGGTGAGTTATACGTATTTGGAGAAGTGTAGCGGGTGCGCACACCGCTTCCGTTAAAGCCCCTGAAGAGAAGCAGATGGAGCTTCGAAGCGCGTCGGGCAGATCCATTACGGAGCGGCGTCTACAAGCGGATCCCCGTCCTCACCTACACATAAATAAAGCTGCTGCTCGCGTGCTACTCAATGGTGGACAACCTTGGAGCGAGAATCTATATGCGGCAGTCCAGCCGCAGAGTATGCACCACCCCGTTAACGTGGGGGTCACGGCAGTGAAGTAGCAGCCGTACATGGGATCGAGGACGGGCCCACTTGTGGAGTCCATCCAGGACTTGATTGTGTGCTTTTCGCACTACACTTCCCAGAAGTCTCATTGGAGCCTCCCATCGGCGGGTGAGTTATACGTATTTGGAGAAGTGTAGCGGGTGCGCACACCGCTTCCGTTAAAGCCCCTGAAGAGAAGCAGATGGAGCTTCGAAACGCATTGGGCAGATCCATTACGGAGCAGCGTCTACAAGCGGATCCCCGTCCTCACCTACACATAAATAAAGCTGCTGCTCGCGTGCTACTCAATGGTGGACAACCTTGGAGCGAGAATCTATATGCGGCAGTCCAGCCGCAGAGTATGCACCACCCCGTTAACGTGGGGGTCACGGCAGTGAAGTAGCAGCCGTACATGGGATCGAGGACGGGCCCACTTGTGGAGTCCATCCAGGACTTGATTGTGTGCTTTTCGCACTACACTTCCCAGAAGTCTCATTGGAGCCTCCCATCGGCGGGTGAGTTATACGTATTTGGAGAAGTGTAGCGGGTGCGCACACCGCTTCCGTTAAAGCCCCTGAAGAGAAGCAGATGGAGCTTCGAAACGCGTCGGGCAGATCCATTACGGAGCGGCGTTTACAAGCGGATCCCCGTCCTCACCTACACATAAATAAAGCTGCTGCTCGCGTGCTACTCAATGGTGGACAACCTTGGAGCGAGAATCTATATGCGGCAGTCCAGCCGCAGAGTATGCACCACCCCGTTAACGTGGGGGTCACAGCAGTGAAGTAGCAGCCGTACATGGGATCGAGGACGGGCCCACTTGTGGAGTCCATCCAGGACTTGATTGTGTGCTTTCCGCACTACACTTCCCAGAAGTCCCATTGGAGCCTCCCATCGGCGGGTGAGTTATACGTATTTGGAGAAGTGTAGCGGGTGCGCACACCGCTTCCGTTAAAGCCCCTGAAGAGAAGCAAATGGAGCTTCGAAACGCGTCGGGCAGATCAATTACGGAGCGGCGTCTACAAGCGGATCCCCGTCCTCACCTACACATAAATAAAGCTGCTGCTCGCGTGCTACTCAATGGTGGACAACCTTGGAGCGAGAATCTATATGCGGCAGTCCAGCCGCAGAGTATGCACCACCCCGTTAACGTGGGGGTCACGGCAGTGAAGTAGCAGCCGTACATGGGATCGAGGACGGGCCAACTTGTGGAGTCCATCCAGGACTTGATTGTGTGCTCTCCGCACTACACTTCCCAGAAGTCTCATTGGAGCCTCCCATCGGCGGGTGAGTTATACGTATTTGGAGAAGTGTAGCGGGTGCACACACCGCTTCCGTTAAAGCCCCTGAAGAGAAGCAGATGGAGCTTCGAAATGCGTCGGGCAGATCCATTACGGAGCGGCGTCTACAAGTGGATCCCCGTCCTCACCTACACATAAATAAAGCTGCTGCTCGCGTGCTACTCAATGGTGGACAACCTTGGAGTGAGAATCTATATGCGGCAGTCCAGCCGCAGAGTATGCACCACCCCGTTAACGTGGGGGTCACGGCAGTGAAGTAGCAGCCGTACATGGGATCGAGGACGGGCCCACTTGTGGAGTCCATCCAGGACTTGATTGTGTGCTTTCCGCACTACACTTCCCAGAAGTCTCATTGGAGCCTCCCATCGGCGGGTGAGTTATACGTATTTGGAGAAGTGTAGCGGGTGCGCACACTGCTTCTGTTAAAGCCCCTGAAGAGAAGCAGATGGAGCTTCGAAACGCGTCGGGCAGATCCATTACGGAGCGGCGTCTACAAGCGGATCCCCGTCCTCACCTACACATAAATAAAGCTGCTGCTCGCGTGCTACTCAATGGTGGACAACCTTGGAGCGAGAATATATATATATATATATATATATATATATATATATATATATATATATATATATATATATATATACATATATTCACTGAAAAAACCATAGGTTTCACACCAGTTATAGTTACCTGGAAATTTTACTGACATAAAACCATTGAAATTCCCACGTTATAGTTAGTTGGACTCACTATAACTTGCGCGTGTAATGCACTACTGATGACATCACATATTACATCACTCATGACATGGTCAGTGACATCACTCATGACATCACTGATGACACCATCCAGTGAATGTGTGTCTTTCTGAAAAATAAATATGTTTTATATATGTATATGTAAAGGTCGATGGAAGAATAAATGGTAAAATAAGTGTCTTAATGGATATATTTTTTTTTAAATGATTGGTTAACTGGCTTATTAAGTGTATCATAGTAAATACATATATTAGCGAGTATTGTTTCAATATTTAAATGTTTGTATCAGTGTTTCACTTTGTATATAAGTGGGTGCTTGGATTGGTGAGTAGCTACATGTGTGTTTCTATTGCTTATTAGATGTTTTTTTAGTATCAGTATAAATGTCTGTATGATTTGGTGGGGGTGTTACTTTGCACACTGATGCATCAATGACTGACTCACTGTTTGTATGTGTTTTGAAGACAGCATATGTGCCAGACTGTATGGGTGAGTGAGTGTGTATATGTATGTGTTAGTAAGTGAATGACTGTCTCACTACTGTCTTTACCAGTAACTACATATGTTTTAATGTAGTATATGTGAGTATTGGTGTATATAAGTGAGTATATGTGAGAGTGAGAGATTGAAAGAGTTCTTGTTTTAATAAGTATGTGTTTCTATAAGTGATTGTTTAAGAGAGTAAGTATGTGTAAGTTTCTTTAGAAGTAACGTGGTAGTGTATGTATAGCTCTATATGCAAATAAATGCATGTTCAATAGTTTATTTGCATGTGTGAGTATGTGTGTGAGCAACTTTTGGAAGACTGTTGGTGTGTTAACGGATGTATAGGTGTCTCACTACATATGATGAGTGAGTATATGTATGAGTGACTATATAGAAGTGTTGGTGAGTGAGTGGATATGTATATAAATGATGGAATTACTGAATTGGTTGTTGTAACTGCTATAGGTATGTCCACTTTTTTTAAATGTTAGTTTTTATTTTTCAAAATGTGTTTCAAGGGTTACTTTACAGTGAAAGTAGGTCAGTCTCTCTGTCACAAGGATGGTGTCATCAGTGATGTCATGAGTGATGTCGCTGACCATGTCATGAGTGATGTAATATGTGAGGTCATCAGCAGTGCATTACACGCGCAAGTTATAGTGAGTCCAACTCTCTATAACGTGGGAATTTCAATGGTTTTATGTCAGTAAAATTTCCAGGTAACTATAACTGGTGTGAAACCTATGGTTTGTTCAGTGAATTTGATTGGTTTTTTAAATGCTAATTTCTAACTATAACTGGTGTGAAACCTATGGTTTTTTCAGTGAATTTCAAAGGTTTTTTAACTGCTAATTCCTAACTATAACTGGTGCAAAACCTTCGTTTTTTTTGTGAATTTCATAGGTTTTTTAACTGCTAATTCTTAACTTTTTATAGGGCTTCATACCTATGTACTTTTTATTGAATTTCTAAAGTTATTTTTTCGCAAATGTCTATAGCTTAGAAAGGTATGTTTTTCTAAAAATGAACCCTATATTGTATATTAATATATTATATTTTTTTTAAGTATATTCATTTTTTTTTAAAAATTCACTTTGGTGCGCTTCCGGTGTGCGTACCGGTGAGCGCCCCGGTGCGCGTTCCGTCAGCGCACTTTCTAAAAAAAATAAATAAAAATAATGAGAAAAGGAAAATGAATAAGGGAGCAACAGAAGAGAAGAAAAAGGAAGAAAACTAAAGCAGAGGTTCTGGGAGAATGTGAATGGGTGATGAAAGTAAAAGGAAGGAAAGTTAAGTATGGGGAATGACAGGTAGTGACTGAACCAGAAAAAAGAAACAGTAGTGACGGAGGGAAAGAAAATAGCAGTGAGTGTAAGTAAAGAGGAGTGAAAGAGGGTGGATATAAGTGAATAAGGGTAAGACATGGGGAGTGACAGAGAGAAAAAAGAGAAAGAGTAAAGGAAGGAGCGTCAGAAAGGGACTAAGTAAACCAGTAAAAAAGGTAAGTGAAGGAGTGTGGATGAGCAGGGGCACTGAAAGAAGTTGAATGTGGAAGGAAAGTAAGGAAAAGAGAAGTAAACATGGAGGATAAGAATAAGTGAGGGAAGCAAAGTAAGGAAACAGGGGTGCGGTAGGGTGAGAGAAAAGTAGTGAGGTTAGAGCAAAGGGTGATGACAAACTACATTTTGTAGACATACTTACCATAAAATTAATGAAAACTTACTTGTATCTGTGAAAGACAAAAGAAAAAAACAAGTTATAATTAGTAAAATATATATTTAAAAATAGAAGAAACAGTTCAAGAGGTAAAAAATCTAAAAAAGTTTACTAAGAAATAAAGCAATAGTGAAGGATACAAAAAGAGAAATAAAGTAATGTAGAAAGAGAAAAAAGAGGGAAAAAGAAATAGAAAGAGAACAAATTTCTGAAGGTAAGTAAGATACTAAAAGAATGTGAGATACCAAAACGAAATCAGGAAAGATAGGAAAGTAAAAGGAAAATGAGTGAAAAGGAGAGGAGTCTAAATGAGGAACTATTAATAAGAAAGAGGAATAGTAGATGACTGAGAGAGAGTGAAGGGGAGTCACAGAGTGAAGGGATGAAGGGAATGAGGTTAATATAGAATGATGGATGAAAAAGGAGTGAGAGAGTAAGTACACAGAAAAACAAAGGGAAGGACTGAGTGAACTGCAGTACAATGAGTGCGAAAGGAAAAAGAGTAAAGGAGAAAAAGAAAGAAAGAGAGGGGAAGAAAACTAAAGCAGTGGTACTGAGAGAATGTGAGAAAGATAAAAAGTGGTGGAAGGGAGAGAGGAAATGCAGACAGTTCAAATTGGATTGAGGAGTTGTGAATGAAGTGGAGTAAAGGAACAGCGATGAAACAAAGTTAAAAAAAAAGGCAGTGTAAATGAGTAAAGAGAGCTAAATAAGGGTGAAAAAGGAAAATGAGTGTGAGACAATGTGTTTTTATTTTTTGCCTATATGAGCGTCCTAAGCCCCTCTCAGAAAACCTAGAGGGTCAGGAAGTGACTACAGTGCCCCCTTCTACCCATTCCCAACGTTGTTTGTCCTCCATCTTGTGTCTCGATTGTACCGAAACACAAAATGGAGGACTCCCGTAACGCTGCCGGTGCGCGTACCGGAGCGCGCACCGGTAAGCGCTCCCTAAAAAAAGGTGGGAAAGTAATTTACAGAAAAACCACTGGAGACACTTTCATCAAATATAGAATAGGCCCTACTACATAGCAGTCCCTACCATTTGCCCACATTTGGTGGAAATCCATTGAGACATTAAGGCTGCAGGCCTGTCTAAATATCCTGAGGTAAATTACATGACCAAAACACATATGAAGTGTTAGAATTTACAACCAATTAAAAAGTTACTTTAATTTTCTACGATTATTTCCTGACATTTGATTGGTTATGTACATGAATATATATAAAAAAAGAGAGGGAAACACAGCCATTTTGACTACTACTTCCTGAAGTCCATTTAAAAAGAAATTAAAATGACAACTTCAACTGCTTTCTCAAAGGTAAGTTGTTATTTTGGAAAGTGAAGTATGTTGTGCACTTTAGGTTAATTTGAGAAAAAAATATTCTGTTAGTTATATACTATCCCACTGTAATAGATATAGATTGAGATAGGCTTCTCTGTTATAGTTATAGATTGAGTTAGGCTTCCCTTGTATTATTATAAATTTACTTAGGCTTTATCACATACACTTTTTTATATTTCAAATTCCAGCCTGATACCATACACTACCCAAAGATAGCTTCACTGCTAAAAAATCCAAACTGACTGTCTGAACTTAAACACAACAGTGCCCTATCTCTACTGATATATTTATTTTTTATGCAATTTACAGCAACAAAATGGAAGGAGAACAGGATATTTCTTTTGAAATTGTTTTGGACAACAACACAGAAGAAAGAGTTACTGAGAATGATGACTTTGATTTTATGGATGAGTCTCTGGACCATGAATTAGTTCAGTGTGTGGAATCAATGGAATCACAGAATGAAAATGAGGACATTCCAGACAATATATTATTAGAAGTTTTATTAAATTATGAAAAAGAATCAGAAGAATAAATTTATATTTAATAATCAAAAGTTGTTCGAGCCATTATTCATTTTTATATGAAATTCATCAAGTAGTTTAAAATATAAAGTGAGACTTACAGTATACTGTGCAACTTTTTTGTGTTACATAGTAAGTTTGCTCATAGTTACTTCCTTTCTCCCACTATATTATCTCCAATGTGTATTTAACATCTCTTTATCATCTCCTGCCTCCATGTTGTTTCTGCTTTCCTGACAGACTACGCTATGAATTCCATATACCACAATAACTTCTGTAACAACATGCAAGATATCTACAAAGGAGACGGTGTATATAAAATTTTAGACTCTGCATTAGTACCTACATTTTGGTACTTAAAAAAAGTAAAAAAAACAACAAAAAGAACAATTAATAAACATACAATTTTTAAAAGTCTGTCATTCTTTTTTCCCCATAGTACGCTTCCCGGTCCGCTCCCCGGTGCGCATACCGGGCGCTTCCCCCGCAAAAATTGGAAAAAAAATATTATTTTTTTGGCCCCGTGGGGCCCTTTGAATGGCCCTCACATCAAACCTAGGGGGTCAGAGAGGGTCTACTCTGCCCCCTTATGATAATTTCCCCCTTTGTTTTGGCCACCTCTCATGTCTCAATCCTACCGAGACACAAGATGGCAGCCGCTCCGGACTGTTTAGAATTTTTACAGACACCCGAGAGCCAATCAGTTTTCCGTGCATAAGTCGCGTGGCGTGCCTATAGATATATAATTTTTTTGAACCTAAATTACTCAAAGTCCACTGGAGCACATATCTTGAGACATAGCAAAAGCACATTGGGCAACCAGTCCCTACAATTTTGCCAAGTTTGGTGGAAATCCATTCAGCCGTTCGGGCTAAAAGTGAGGTCGACCGCCCTATGGAAAACGCGTTTTGGGACCCCCTTTTATCTCAGCCCCTGCTTGACGAATCCCCCCCAAACTTTCAGGGAAGGACGGGATCGCCGCGAGGCAAATTTAAGGACATTTTCAGGCAGATTCCTCAACTGGCGCCAAAGTTATTCACAATAGAATGTTGAGATTGTCTATTGAAAATAATCCTAACTATAACTACCTACTGGCGACCGCCAGTAGGTTATATATATATATATATATATATATATATATATATAACAAACAATCCACCTCCCACACTGACACCAAGGAAGGAAGCATGGACACGAAGTGGCTTAAGATACGGCATCTCTTTATCAGTTGATGTCGCCCTCGATCCCGAGCACAAGTAAGGATTATTTTCAATAGAGCTGAGCTGGCCAAAATTTTGGAGAAAATTACACACAAATTCCTCAACCGGCGCCAGAGTTATTCCCAATAGAATGTTGAGGATTTCCTATGGTAGCCAATCCTAAATATAACTACCTACTGGCGACTGCCAGTAGGTAATATATATATATATAGGTATATATAGTTAGGATTTTTTCTCTATGGAACTTTTGAAAATTCTATGCCTAATAACTTTGGCGTTTGTGGACGGAATTGACTGAAATTTTCAGGAAAATGGCACATTTTGTTTCTGAGCAGCTCCTTGAAATTTGGGGGGGTTCGTCAAGGGGGGGGCCGAGAAAAAAGGGGGTCCCAAAACGCGTTTTTCCCATGTTCATTTCCATAGGGCGGTTGGCCTCACTTTTAGCCCGAACGGCTGAATGGATTTCCACGAAACTTGGCAAAATTGTAGGGACTGTTAGCCCGATGTGCCTTTGCTAGGTCTCAATATATGTGCTTCAGTGGATTTTGAGAAATTAACGTTTAAAACAAGATATATATCTGTAACAGCGCTCCGGGTAGCGCTCCGGTTCGTGAACTTTTCGCGTATCGGAACTTTGCGAAGCGAAGCTGATTGGCTCTCCGGTGTCTGTCAACATTCTAAACAGTCCGGAGCGGCCGCCATCTTGTCTCTCGGTAGGATCGAGAGACAAGAGGAGGCCAAAACAAAGGGGGAAATGAAGGAAAGGGGGCAAGGTAGACCCCTTCTGACCCCCTAGGATTGATGAGGGGGATATTATAGAGCCACGCGGGGCCCAAAAAAAAAATCCGATTTTTTTCGCCGTAGAGACGCGTCTTGGTACGCGAACCGGGCAGCTAACCGGGCAGCTAACCGGGAAGCTAACCGGCAGTGTAACGGGAGTCTGAGGAGTAGCTGATTGGCTGTCAACATTGTAAACAGTCCGGAGCGGCCGCCATCTTGTCTCTCGGTAGGATCGAGAGACAAGAGGAGACCAAAACAAAGGGGGAAATGAAGGAAAGAGGGCAAGGTAGACCCCTTCTGACCCTATAGGATTGATGAGGGGGATATTATAAAGCCACGCGGGGCCAAAAAAAAAAAAATCCGATTTTTTTCGCCATAGAGACGCGTCTTGGTACGCGAACCGGGCAGCTAACCGGGCAGCTAACCGGGAAGCTGACCGGCAGTGTAACGGGAGTCTGAGGAGAAGCTGATTGGCTGTTATCATTGTAAACAGTCTGGAGCGGACGCCATCTTGTCTCTCTGTGGGATCGAGAGACAAGAGGTGGAAAAAAAAAGGTGTAAATGAATGAAAGGGGTAAGGCAGACCCCTCCGGAACGCCTAGGATTGATGAGGGGGCTATTAAAGTTCCCTGCGGGGCAAAAGAAAAAAAAATTGTGATTTTTCGCGGTAAAGGTGCTTCCTGGTACGTTAACCGGGCAGCTAACTGGCAGCGTAACGGGAGCCTGACATATTGTGTTTTTTGAACGTTTGTGATATGTGCACGTGTGGATTTTGTCTAATTAAGGTTAAAAAAAAATATATATATCTTTAAGCGCGTTCTGGCGCGCTTACGTTTTGGGTTTGGTTTGCGCTGCAGAGACGATACGTCACGGTTATGCGATGCATCATGAGGCGTCTCACGGGCTACGTGATACGTCACTTAATAAAGAATATATTTTACAGCTATAGATATTAGCTTTTAAAAAACCAATGAAATTCACAGAAAAAAACCATAGGTTATAGACCATATATAGTTAGGAATTTGCATTTACAAAACCTTGAAAATTCACTGACAAAACCATAGGTTATAGACCATATATAGTTAGGGATTAGCATTTAAAAAACCTTATTTTATTTGCACAAAACCATTGAAATTCCATATATAGTTAGTTGCACTAACTATATATCGCGGACCCGCAATCCACTGCTAATGATGTCACATATTACATCATTCATGACATGGTCAGTGACATCACTGATGACATCACTGATGACATCTCAAATGACATCACTGATGACATCACTGATGACATCTCAAATGACATCACTGATGACATCACTGACATCTCATTTGACTTTACTGATTACATCACTGATGATATCATTTATGTGATAATACATCTTCAGACTCTAATATAACCTTAGATACACTCAGTGTAAACAGGCACTCACAGACTGTCACACATCCATGGAGTTACTCACACACCTAGTCCGTCATGCAAAGAATCAATCACATCTCCATTTCCTCAACTATACAGTTATACACACCTTACTTATTCAAACATATAGTAACACATATTTACTCTCTTATACAATCCTTGATACAAGTTCACAATGATTCATACAGCCACTCACACATTCACTGGCTCTTATGTTCAGTTATTTATATATGTCAACTCTCACATGGAGTGTGTTTTACATATGTACTTACTTTGACATGTAGCACTGAGATATCCATTCACTCACCAATATACTCATGCACACAGTCAACTGTCCATACAGCTGTTTCTACATGCACTTTTGAACCCATACACCTAGGGAATCAACTGCTCACACATCTATGCACAGAGTTATACACCTCCCAGCCACCCACACACATACTCAGTCTCCCATACAAATACTTGGGCAACCATTCAATAACCCATATAGTTACTGATATAGCTACTGATTTAAACATGCAGCAGTTTACAGAACAACATAAATAATGATTGCCAAATTAAGACACTTTAATCACTAACCCATACACTCAGTGAGACACATTTAATCGTTCTCTCATACAGTCAGTCATGCACCTACTAAATCCTTCATCCAGACACTTATACATCCACTCATTTTTCAATATGTAAGACATATTTTAACTTTACAGAAACATACAGTCACTGGGTGTTGTCATCAGTGATGTCATCAGTGATGTCATCAGTGATGTCATTTGAGATGTCATCAGTGATGTCATCAGTGATGTCACTGACCATGTCATGAATGATGTAATATGTGACATCATTAGCAGTGGATTGCGGGTCCGCGATATACAGTTAGTGCAACTAACTATATATGGAATTTCAATGGTTTTGTGCAAATAAAATAAGGGTTTTTAAATGCTAATCCCTAACTATATATGGTCTATAACCTATGGTTTTTTCAGTGAATATATATATATATATATATATATATATATATATATATATATATATATATATATCACCTACTGGCGGTCGCCAGTAGGTATATATAGTTAGGATTTTTTCCTATGGGATTTTTGAAAATTCTATGTCGAATAACTTTGGCGTTTGTGGACGGAATTGGCTGAAAGTTTCAGGAAAATGGCACATTTTGTTTCTGAGCAGCCCTTTTGAGGGGGTTTCGTCAAGGGTGGGCCGAGAAAAAAGGGGGGTCCCAAAACGCGTTTTTAAAATTGAGTTTTCCATAGGGCCGTTGGACTCACTTTTAGCTCGAACGGCTGAATGGATTTACACGAAACTTGGCAAAATTGTAGATATGGTTTGCCCGACGTGCCTTTGCTATGTCTCAATATATGTGCTCCAGTGGATTTTGAGAAATTAACGTTTTAAAAAACAGATATATCTGTGACAGCGCTCCGGTTAGCGCTCCGGTTCGCGTACCTGACGCGTAACGGATCTTCGCGAAGCTGATTGGCTCTCCGGTGTCTGTAAACATTCTAAACAGTCCGGAGCGGCCGCCATCTTGTGTCTCGGTAGGATCGAGACACAAGAGGTGGCAAAAACAAAGGGGGAAATGAGCATAAGGGGGCAGAGTACATCCTCCCTGACTCCCTAGGTTTGATGAGGGGGCATTAAAAGGGCCTCGCAGAGTTAAAAAATAATAATTTTTATATCGTTTTTTTGCGGGGAGAGCGCTCGGTACGCACACCGGGAAGCGGTCCGGGAAGCGTAATATTGGGAAAATAGGATGAAAGAATGTTCAAATATTGTATGTTTATTGATTGTTATTTTTGTTTTTTTTTTATTTATTTTATTTAAGTACCAACATGTAGGTACCAATGCAGAGTCTAAAAATAAAAATACATTGTTTCCTTTGTAGATATCTTGCAGGTTGTTTCAGAAGTTATTGAGGTATATGGAATTCATAGCGTAGTCTGTCAGGAAACCAGAAACACAATGGAGGCAGGACATGATAAA
Source organism: Lissotriton vulgaris (assembly GCF_964263255.1). Taxonomy (NCBI): domain Eukaryota; kingdom Metazoa; phylum Chordata; class Amphibia; order Caudata; family Salamandridae; genus Lissotriton; species Lissotriton vulgaris. The sequence goes on from NW_028255287.1 coordinate 57,059, forward strand.
GAGATGTTAAATACACATTGGAGATGATATAGTGGAAGAAAGGAAGTAACTATGAGCAAACTTAAAGTTGCACAGTATATTTAAAGTCTGATTTTACATTAAAATCAATTTGCTACTAGTTTAAAAAATACATATAAAAATGAATAATGTCTCAAACAATTTTTGAATTATTATATATAAATTTATTTTTCTGATTTATTTTCAAAATTAAAAAGAACTTCTAATAATTCTTGGTCAGATTTTGTCTCATTTTCAATTAAGAAATCCACAGCTTCAACACATTGCAGAAGTTCTATGTCCATTGATTCATCAAAGAATTCTGAATCATTTTCTGTGTCTTGGTTGCATTCTGCAACAATTTCCACGTTATTTTTCTGCTCTCCTTCCATTTCGATGCTGTAAAATGAATTTAAAAAAAATATATCAGTAAAGATAGGGCACTGTTGGGTTTAAGTACAGACAGGTAGTTTGGTTTTTTAAACAGTGATTTTTTCGTTGGGCAGTGTACGGTATCAAACTGGAAGTCGAAATATCAAAAAATGTATGTGATAAAGTCTAAGTCAATTCTTAATTATACAGGACAAGTCTAACTCCATCCATAACTAAAACAGAGAAGTCTATTTTATTCTATAAGTATTACAGAGGGATAGTATATAACTATAAGAAAATGTTTTCCTAATTAACTTATAGGACAGAACATACTTCAGTTTTTAAAATAACATCTTACCTTTCAAATAGAAGTTTAAGTTATCAGTTGAAATGTACTCGATATGTACTTCAAGAAGTAGTAGTCAAAATGGCTGTGTTTCTCTCTCTTTCTTTATATATATTCAGGTACAAAACCAATCAAATGTCATGAAATAATAGAAGATATTGAAAGTAGCATTTTGATTGGTTGTCAATTTTAACACTTCATAAGTGTTTTGGTTAGGTAATTTACCTCAGGATATTTAATCAGGCTTACAGCATAATTTTCACAATGAAATTCCATCAAATTTGGGGAAATGGTAGGGACTGCTATGTAGTAGGGGCTTTTCTATATTTGATGAAAGTGTCTGTAGTGGTTTTTCTGTAAATTACTTTCCCACCTTTTTTTATCGAGCGCTTACCGGTGCGCTCCCCGGTACGCGAACCAGCAGCGTTACGGGAGTCCTCCATTTTGAGTTTTGGTAGAATTGAGACACAAAATGGAGGACAAACAATGTTCGGAATGGGTAGAAGGGGGCACGGTAGACACTTTGTGACCCTCTAGGTTTTCGGAGGGGGGTATTAGGATGCTGATACATGCAAAAATAAAGAAAAAAAAATTAAAAAATTTCGCGGGGTGAGCGCCCGGTACGCGCACCAGTAAGCGAACCGGGGAGCGTACTTTGGAGAAAAAAAAAAGAATACATTTTACAGCTTTTGATATTTGCTATTAAAAAACCATTGAAATTCACTGAAAAAACCATAGGTTATAGACCATATATAGTTAGGAATTAGCATTTACAAAACCTTGAAAATTCACTGAAAAAACCATAGGTTATAGACCATATATAGTTAGGGATTAGCATTTTCAAAACCTTATTTTACTCGCACAAAACCATTGAAATTCGCATATATAGTTAGATGCACTAACTATATATCGCGCACCCGCAATCCACTGCTGATGATGTCACATATTACATCATTCATGACATGGTCATGTAGGGGCTTCCGGGGGCGCTTACGCGGCGTGAACGTAGGCTCTTCCAGAGGCGCTTACGCGGCGCGCTTGAGTGATTTTATGCTAGCTGTACGTTAATTCTAAATCATTTTAATTTCGTTAAAAAAAATAATAGTTATAAAAAACATCTTAAAAAAAACGTAGGTTACAAAGTCGATATACAAAGGAATTAGCTTTTAAAAAATCTATGAAATTCACTGAAAAAACCGTAGGTTTAACACTCGTTATAGTTAGGAATTAGCATTTAAAAAACCTTTGAAATTCACTGAAAAAAACATAGGTTCCATAATTCCTAACTATAGCAAGTGTTAAACCTATGATTTTTTCAGTGAATATATATAGATATATATATTCACTGAAAAAACCATAGGTTTCACACCAGTTATAGTTAGCTGGAAATTTTACTGTCATAAAACCATTGAAATTCCCACGTTATAGTTAGTTGGACTCACTATAACTTGCGCGCCTGCAATGCATTGCTGATGACGTCACATATTACATCACTCATGACATGGTCAGTGACATCACTCATGACATCACTGATGACACCATCCAGTGAATGTGTGTCTTTCTGAAAAATAAATACGTTTTATATATGTATTTGTAAAGGTCGATGGAAGAATAAATGTTTAAATAAGTGTGTAAATGGATGTTTTTTAAATAAAATATTGATTTGTTAACTGGCTTATTAAGTGTATCTTAGTGAATACATATATTAGCGAGTATTGTTTAAATATTTAAATATATGTATTTCACTTTGTGTATAAGTGGCTGCATGGGTTGGTGACTGACTCACTGTTTGTATGTGTTTTAAAGACAGCATATGTGCAGGACTGTATGGGTGGATGAGTGTGTATATATGTGTGTTAGTGAGTGAATGCCTACCTCACTAGTGTCTTTATGAGTAACTACATATGTTTTAATCTAGTATATGTGAGTTTTGATGTGTATAAGTAAGTATATGTGAGAGATTGAAAGAGTTCCTGTTTAAATAAGTATGTGTTTCTATAAGTGATTGTTTAAGAGAGTAAGTATGTGTATGTTTCCTTAGAAGTAATGTGCTAGTGTGTGTATAGCTGTATATGCAAATAAATGGATGTTCAATAGTTTATCTGCATGTGTGAGTATGTGTGTGAGTAACTTTTGGAAGACTGTCGGTGTGTAACATGATGTATCACTACATATGATGAGTGAGTAAATGTATGAGTGACTATATAGAACTGTTGCTGAATGAGTGGATGGGTATATAGATGGTGGAATTACTGAATTGGTTGTTGTAACTGGTATGGGTATCTCCATTTTTTTTGAAAATGTTAGTTTCTATTTTTGAATATGTGTTTCAAGGGTTACATTACACTGAAAGGAGGTCTGTCAGTCTGTCACAAGGATGGTGTTATCAGTGATGTCATGAGTGATGTCACTGACCATGTCATGAGTGATGTAATATGTGACGTCATCAGCAGTGCATTGCAGGCGCGCAAGTTATAGTGCGTCCAACTAACTATAACGTGGGAATTTCAATGGTTTTATGTCAGTAAAATTTCCAGCTAACTATAACTGGTGTGAAACCTATGGTTTTTTCAGTGAATTTATTGAAGAGGCATTCATTATTTTCTTAACAACTTTGGTTTCGAGTCTCCATTCAATTTATCTTTGGCATAGCAATTTTCGTGCAGATTTTGTAAGTGGCACCTGAAAAGTGACAACTCCCAGTTTAATTTCTGCTGGAATCTTTGCACCGTAGTACAGGAAAGAAAGCTTTATAGAATGGCATCAAAATGTGCATGAAAATAAAATATTCATATAAAGAAGTGTCTTTGCTTGGTTTGATGTAACTCTGAATGGTTTTTAAGATATTAGCTCATCTAAATAGTTTTTGTCTCTGTGAAAGGGTTACATTTTAGGGCTATTGAATGGTTCATCTGAGGTCTGCAAACTTTCAATTCTTTTAATCTGATTGTTGAGGAAGCTTATTCTCCCATTGCCCACTTTGAGTCCACGAACTTCAAACCCACAGCTTCAGTAAAAAAGTTGCGACTGCCTTTACAGGAGGCTATGACCCTTTCCTGTACCCTGAGAATAAAATTAAAAGAGCCAAAAGGGAAAAGAGTGTGGCAGAGCCTGACCACCTAGATCAGGGTAGAGGATAAAAAGGAGATAAAATGGACCTATCCTTAGATAAAAATGAAAAACAAATCATGATGTTGACAAATGTTTTATAGACCCCGAGCTGGATTCAGACTCATAGTTCCCATTGCAGCCAATGAGGTCCACAAGTTCATGCCAAGGACCCTGAACCCACAGCAAATGTTGTGGCCTCAAGCTGTACCCGCCTCTGGGTGTGCAGATCAGGAACCAGGTCTGAGAAACCCAGCTAAAGCCCAACATGGGGGCAAAGGTCATTGAGGGTTCATGAAACTGATGGCAGGGTCCTCTAACCCCTAAATATGTGGGGTGGGGGGGACACTGGGCCTTCTGGTCCTATGGTTAACTTCCTTCCACTGTGCGCAGCGAAAGTCCAAGCACAACAGGGATTGGCAGACTACACCAGGATAGGCACAAGCCCTTACAGTAGACGAGGTCCTGTGGCCATCCTCAGTCTTGTTCCTCAAAGTCTGGTCCACTGGACAGGACGTGTGGTCAATGTCTGCTATGCAAGGTAGATAACCTTGCCCCAGTGCGGCAAGATTATCTAACTTATGCGGCATAAATTGCATATTGCACAGCACTTTCTCAGGCAGTAAAATGTTCATCCATATGAGCTAACAACATTTTAGTAAAATCAGCAAACTATACAGCATGTTATGTGGCATATGTGATAAATTTGAATTTGAATTTAAAAACTTTTCTATAGCGCACTTTTACCATGCGGTTTCATGGCGCTGTTGGATTGTGAGAAGCGGGCAGGAGCAGAGGGGGATTAAGCATTGTAGGCTCGAGAGAAAAGAAAAGTTTTGAGACCCTTCCGGAACTCCATATAGGAAGATGACATGCGGAGTTCCGAGGGAAGGGAGTTCCAAAACGAAGGAGCAAGCACTGCAAATTTCGTACCACCAGTCTTTTTCTTACTGAAGCGGGGGATAGTTAGCAGAGCCTGATGAGTGGACCTAAGCTCTCGTCCAGGTATGTAGGGGGTGATGGCAGAACAAATGAATTCCGGGGCGGTGCCTGTTTTAGCCTGGAAGGTGGTGCAACCGAGTTTAAACAAGGCACGCTCTTTCACCGGCAGCCAGTGCAATGCCTGCAGTAAGGGAGTGGCTCGGTGGTATTTAGGCAGGCCATGAATCAGGCGGGCAGCCTGGTTCTGCACTAGCTGCAAACGGCGAATGGCGTAAGCTGGAGCGCCGTTGTAAATGATGTTCCCGTAATCGAGGCGCGAGAGCACCATGGCCATCACTATAATCTTTAGGGCGGGTAAAGAAAAAAAACGAGAAATCTTTCTGATGATTCGAAGGGAAAAGAAACAGGAGGAAACAACTGAACTGACCTGGGAGTGGACGGAAAGTGAAGGATCCAGGAGGATGCCGAGGGTCTTGACCTTGGGGACTGGGAGTGGGGGAGCACCAAGTGAAGGGGGCCAGTGAGAGGGGGACCAGGGGCTGCAACCACCTCTAGTCAAGACTAACTCCGTCTTGTCTGGGTTGAGTTTGAGGTGGTTGCAGTTCATCCAATCCTGGATGAATAACATGACGGATTGGACATTTGAAGCAGAGGAGGAGGGGTGGGAAAGGTTGAAAATTAGCTGGAGGTCATCGGCGTAGTTGAACACCGTGACCTCGAGCTGCTGTAACATAAAAATGAGGGGGTAGATGTATAAATTAAACAAAAGAGGGGAAAGGGAAGAGCCTTGGGGAACTCCACATGCGACCTTACGAGAGGCAGCGGTGAAACCAGCAAGATGGACTGCCTGAGCCCTGTCACTCAGGAAGGACTTGAGCCAGGCGAGGGCCAGGCCCTCTATACCCGCCGCCTTGACACGGGTGAGAAGGATGGAGTGGTCCACCGTGTCAAATGCGGCGGATAGGTCTAAAAGAATGAGGGCCTGGGGGACGTTGGTATCAATGCCCTCGCGTAGGCTGTCCATCACTGAGATCACTACCTTCTCCGTCGAGTGGAGGGGGCGAAAGCCCGCCTGCCGGGGGAAGAGGCAGTGGTTGTCTTCCACGTAGGTGCTCAGGGTGCTGGTTACGTGGGTCTCCAAGACCTTGGCCAAGTAGGGTAAAAGGGAGATGGGACGGTAATTTGAAGGAGATGAAGGGTCGGCACCAGGTTTTTTTAGAATGGGGATAACTGCCGCAAATTTATGGGCAGTGGGGACAACTCCGGATTTAAGTGAGTCATTTAAGAGTGTGAGGGGGGGGTAGGACAGTGTAGGAAGACTTCTCGCAAAATACGAGCGGGGGCAAAGTCTAGGGGTGAGCCGGACTTTACCTTTTGAAGCAGAGGAGAGAGTGTAGCTGTGGTCAAAGGGGGGAAGGACGTGAGTTTGGAAGTGATAACCGGGGGGGAGGGATTGATGAAGGCCGAGGAGGGAGGAGAGATTTTAGCCTTGATCGTTGCGACCTTGTCAATGAAAAAATCATTGAGGGAGTCGCAGAGTGGTTGGGAAGGGGGGATCAGGGCCGTGGCTCTGTTAGATGAGGCAAGCTCATGTACTGTGGCGAAAATCTCTTTGGATTGAGATTCGGCTGCTAGTATCCTGTTTGAGTAGAACAGGGTCTTGGCATCAAGTATGCTTTGTTTGTAAACTTTGAGCACGGAGAGGTAGGTGGTTTTTTTAGCGGGGCAGTATTCTCTCCTCCATGCGCGCTCTGCTCTGCGTGTGGCCAGCTTCTTCTCCTTGAGGTCGGAGGTGAACCAACGATTGGCTGCATGGGCGCGCTTCACCGTGATCCGTCTCAGGGGAGCGAAGTCGTCGCCTGCCCGGGTCAGCCAGCCATCGATGGTAGTCAGCTGGTCTGGGGCGGCGAGGCCCGAGAGGTCAGGGCAGGAGTTGGCCAGGGATAGGCAGAAGGATGGCATATCTGCCTTACCCCACTTTCTAGCCCAGGTGTTCTTAGGGAGAGGGGGTTTAGATGCTGGGGCTAGCGCGAGGGAGAAGGAAATTGAAAAATGGTCCGACCAAGAGCAGGGGGAGATGACAGGAGGAGTAGTGGGGATATTTAAGGTCCAGACCTGATCAAGCGAGTGGCCGTGGACATGTGCGGGGCTGTGGACGAGGGGACAGAAATTCAGACTGGTCATGAGGCTGGTAAAATCTTTAGAAAGGGGGGTTTCGGCGGGGTCGTTGGGCCAGAAGTTGAAGTCACCCAACACCAACACTGAGGAGTTGTTAATAACCAGTGTGGCGAGGGTGTCTTGGAGACAAGAGACAAAATTGGAAGTTGCATGAGGGGGGTCGATAGATGAGAACAGCCGTGAGGGGGGTCAAGTAAGAGCTAGCACGAATTATTAGGCAGTCTACCTCAGGGATAGGAGGAGAGGGAAGTATCTGAAAGTGGGAGTCAGAGTGTGTTATCAGGGCTACTCCACCACCTCTCTTACCCTCCGGGCGATCCGCCCGAATGATGGAGTAGGAAGGGGGGAGTGCGGCTAGGACATTGGGAAGGGAATCAGCCTTGAGCCAGGTCTCAGTTAAGAACAAGAGATCCGGGTTATGGGAGTCAAGGAAGTCGTGCAGCTCATGCTGATGGCTGACAACAGATCGAGTATTGAGGAGCGTAGCAATGGTGTTGTAGGACGGCGTGGGGGGGACGGGCAAGAGGGGGCGAGTAGGCGCGGAGGCGCAAGGCAGAAGATAACTTTGAATAACGGCGGGGGGGGCAGCCGGGGGGCTCGTAAGGAGGTTTAAGAGCTGTAGTGAATTAGCCACAGTAGAGCTAATGGTGCCAGGGATCCAGTGAGAGAGAAGCTCAGAGGAGGTATAAGGCAGCGAGAGGGCATAAGGGGGAGCCCCTAGCCCCGGCCTGCCGCGGACGGGCGCAGACGGGCAGGACTCTGGCTTGACTCCGGCGCGCCTACGGCGCGCCCGCTGCGCTCGTCCGCTGCGCTGACACATAAGGGACGTTTAAATAGAGGAGCAGCGTGGGGGGAGTGGCATGGGTGGGGTCGGGCGAACCAGCCCGATCCAAGATGGCGGCCACTACCGCTCGGCGCCTGAGGTGGAATCAGCTGCCAGCCAGCCTCGCTGGGCCCCTGAAAAGGCAAGATGAAGGTTAAAAGGTACCTGTTGATGTTCAGTACAGGTTAGTCGACAAGATTATGCAATTTAAAAGTAAGTGCGTGTCACCGCTTTTAATCGGCGTGACAGCGCGCTAAATGAACTTAAAAGCTCAGTCGCAGCCCTCAGCTCCCACGAGCAAGCCCACTGCCACCGGGCCGCTCGCAATCGCTGGGGAGACTGTGAAACGCTCCTAAATAGAGGAGCAGCGTGGGGGGAGTGGCGTGGGTGGGGTCGGGCGAACCAGCCCGATCCAAGATGGCGGCCACTACCGCTCGGCGCCTGAGGTGGAATCAGCTGCCAGCCAGCCTCGCTGGGCCCCTGAAAAGGCAAGATGAAGGTTAAAAGGTACCTGTTGATGTTCAGTACAGGTTAGTCGACAAGATTATGCAATTTAAAAGTAAGTGCGTGTCACCGCTTTTAATCGGCGTGACAGCGCGCTAAATGAACTTAAAAGCTCAGTCGCAGCCCTCAGCTCCCACGAGCAAGCCCACTGCCACGGGGCCGCTCGCAATCCGAAATACATAGTTATCTGT
>NW_028255288.1:0-33893 GCF_964263255.1 Lissotriton vulgaris
GTGATCTGGGCGGGCCGCACTGGGAGCAATGTCTGTTGCCTATTGGACTGCATCATCTGTAATAGCGACTTGATGTGAATTGTGAGCCCTGCTGTCCACAGTGTAGGCCGGAGGCAGCGGTCAGCAAGGGCCCACAGCCATGTGGCGTTCAGTTCAGCTGCACAGTTAGCGGCACCAGATGCATTCAGCGTGTGCGCAGCCTGCAATGATGCGTGGCTGGAAGAGCCGCACTGGTAGCAATGTCTTTTGCCTAATTAATTCTGCCATAATAAGGCTACGTGGAGATGACTTGTGGTGCACTAAGTTAATGGCACCTGAAGCACTCAGAATGTGCACAGCCTGCAATGATGCATGGTCTGGGCAGCCGCATTGGGAGCAATGTCTGTTGCCTACTGGACTGCGTCATCTGCAGTCGCAACTCGATGAATTGTGAGCCCTGCAGTCCACAGTGTACATTGAAGGCAGTAGTCTATACAGACATAACTCTGGGGTGCTGTGCCGCTGGGTTTGCATGGGGCCTATGCTGAGGAGGCAGGCGGTCATGGCGGCGGCCTTGTGGCAGGGTGAGGGATGCCACTCTGGCAGATGCATTAGCCTTCCCAGAAGTGAACCACAACCAGAGTCCCAGCCTTTTTAATCACACTCCTATGCTGGAGTGGGGAACATTGGACCAGTCCACTCTGCTTCCGCTTCCGTTTACAGGAGGGGACAACACAGCTACATGACCAAGATCTTCTCCACTGCCTGAGGTAACTTGGTTGCGTCCACTGTCCACAACAGTACAAGCACCAGCAGTATTTGTACGAATGGAGAGGTCTGTGCTCTGCATAGTGATGTGTATCCAGCACATCACCACAACACTTGGCATTGTGTGCATCGTTATTGATTGTTGACTTGCCTCCTTCACACATACCTGGTTCCCACGTCTCCGAACATTGAGCTATTGTGTGGGTGAGGAGCCATGCCATTTTAGAAAGGTCCGCTGTTCTGTTCTGCGCTGCCTCGGTGGTAGCAGAGGGGGGTGGTCTGGGGGTGAAGGTCCTGGGGTGGTGGCGGTGGGTGTTGTGGCCTTCTTGGTTTTCTGAGCTGCATGATCAGTAGCTCTATGACATGTGTTGCTCTTCAGATGTGGCTCCGGGTGAGCTCCCTTTCATACTGTAGTTAGTCGTTCTGCTTTATACTAGTAAAAGGCAGATGTTAAATTCCTAGTGCAAACGCAGCTTATCGCCTGTTTTTGGATCACATCGCTGATTTAGCTGGTCATTGAAAATTTTGGGCAGTGGTGTTTTTGTGGTTTTTTTTAATGGGAAAACCTATTCTGCATATCATTAGCGTTAGTTGTCGCTCTCATTGGTGGCGACGTATCACTGTAAAACTGGCAATATTGGCAGTTTCACCAGGTTGAGAATGGGATGATAACTATTTTATTGCACTAAAGTGCAGATAACTCAGCGATAAGTTCTTGATAATACGCCCCATCATTTTTTTTTTATCCGGATTCATGCACCCAGCCGCTTTCTAAAAAAAAACTGTACGAGTTTTTGGGCCCTGGGGCTTTTGGTGGGATCCCCTGAGTAGGCCTAGGGGGTCAGGGTGTTTGTACCCCTAAAACTGAACCAGTGGGGCCAGTACACTAATGTTGTCGCAAACTTCCCAGGCAGTGTGCATGATTCCTACATCTTTCGCAAGCATCCCAGACCAGTACTCTGCCCATCGGTGACTGCCCAACCCTGCGCACCCAGACCTTAATGCTCACCTGCCACCACCTGCATGTCTCCAAGAGGGTCCACCACATGCCGGAACAACCTCCTCCGCTGTTGCCAGTTTCCGTGGCACAGGCCCCCAGTGCATCCTGCTGCACCGCGCCTAGGAGTCATGTCTGTACAGCCAGCTGCCTTTGGAGTACATGCAGTCCAGCCAAGCTCACAATTCAAATCGGGTCTTGATTGCCAGGATGATGTATCGAGGCCTTCGGATCATCGCAGGCAGCACACCCGCTCAGCTCTGGTGGCACTAATTCAGTGCAGCTCAAGTCATTGCCACGTTGCGCGAGGCCCGTGTCGGCCAAAATGCCTCGGGTGCCACCAACTCTGTGCACCTCAAGTCATCGCCACATGGCAGGGGGCCAGTGTCCGGCAAAGTGCTTCAGCTGCCACCAACTCTGTGCACCTCAAGTCATCGCCACGTTGCAGGCGGCCCGTGTCTGCCAAAGTGCATCAGCTGCACCAACATAATAGGAACACTCATACACCCAGATAGGGAGTGGAAATGGTGTCGAGCACTTGCACCCGGCTCTTTTTATTGGCAGGGTCACATGTCCTGTGACGCTTCTGCTGCATAGGTGTGGTATGGGAGTAAACCAGCTGTTAGGGAGTGACTGTGGCATGCTGACAACTAGACTTGTGATCAGCAGATCAGTTCAGGGAAGACCTGGGAGATTTAGTGTTGTAGTTCCCTCCCTGTAAGCGTAAGCGGAGTGGGCTGGCTGAAACGCGCATCCGTCACAACTTTACTAATATGGCGGTTTGAATCCGCACACCTACCGAGATAGGTGCAAGATGGGTGCACAACTCTTTTCTAATAAAAATATACATATATTTACTAATATTTAAGGAACAGAAGACATTATATTATTTTAATACCAAACACAAAACATTACAAAAACTATTTTTAGGATATTAAGGTTACAAAATATCACCCAAATTGTTAGCAAAATGACTGAAAAAATCATATGGTTAATGAACATTATAATTCAACATTAGCATTTTTGAAAAACCTTTGAAATTCACTGAAAAAACCATAGGTTTCAGGCACATTATAGTTAGAAATTAGCATTTAAAAAACCTTAGAAATTCACTGAAAAAACCATAGGTTTCAGGCATGTTATAGTTAGTTGGACATTTCTCTCGTACAAAACCATAGAAATTCCCCCGTTATAGTTAGTTCACCTAACTATAACTCGCGCCCCAGCAATGCACTCCTGATGACATCACATATTACATTATTCATGACATGGTCAGTGACATCACTGATGACATCTCAAATTACATCACTGATGACATCATCCACGTGAAAATCTGATACACCTCCTCACACTCTATAATCTTTGATTCACCCCCTGTAAAATTCAGGCAAACTTTTTTGAAACCATCGGCACATCAATAACAGTTACTACACATGCACTCACTGTTTTCTAGGTCTACACACACATCCACTCATTCACCAATACAATCACTCATATATGCAGTCACTCATCAATACAATACTATCATAAGCACTCATACACCTACACAGACACTCATACACCACCACTCATCCAGAGTTACTCACACACCTAGTCAGTCATGCAAAGAAATAATCACACTTCTATTTACTGACCTATGCACGTACAGTCATTTACATACTTCAACTCTCACATACACTGCCTTCTACATATGTAGTTACTTGGACATGTACCATTGAGACATCCACTCACTCACCAACACATCCATCCACTCAAACATCTATGCACAGTCACACACCTCCCACCCACCGGCACACACACCCAGCCACCCATACAAATACTCAAGCAACCAATTTATAACCCATATAGACACTCATGTACCTCCTACTGACCCACCCATTCAGCAGCTGATATAACAACAGAAAGACTGATACAGACATTCACACAGTTTAGTCACTAACCCTTGCATTCAGTAAGACATGTTTAATCACTCACTTAAACAGTCAGTCACGCACCAACTAAATCCTCCATTCAGACATTTATACACCCACTCATTCTTCAATACACCTTGACAAATATATAATACATATTTGAACTTTAAAGAAAAACACAATCACTGAATGTTGTCATCACTAATTTCATCAGTGATGTCATTTGAGATGTCATCAGTGATGTCATCAGTGATGTCACTGACCATGTCATGAATGATGTAATATGGGACGTCATCCCAGTGCGTTGCGAGGACTCAACTTATAGTTTGGTGAACTAACTATAACAGGAGAATTTCTATGGTTTTGTACGAGAGAAATGTCCAACTAACTATAACATCCCTGAAACCTATGCTTTTTCAGTGAATATCTATCTATCTATCTATCTATCTATCTATCTATCTATCTATCTATCTATCTATCTATCTATCTATCTATCTATCTATCTATCTATCTATCTATCTATCTATCTATCTATCTATCTATCTATCTATCTATCTATCTATCTATCTATCTATCTATCCATCTATCCATCTATCCATCTATCTATCTATATAGATGCATATGTGCATTGAGGTCATTGACTTCATGCCAGGCAGAATGGATTACCATCTCTGCCCCATCTGAACGAATCCTGAGCTTGGGGGCTGCAGCGGTTTTGGGGACCGAGGAGGCCCTTGAATTTCAACTTAATAGGAAATTGGCTTTTACTGACACCACAATCCTGCTTGCCGCTGACCAGTACAGACCCCACGCACCACCAATCTCGGCAAAAGTGCATCCTGGGACTTGCAGTTCACTAGAATCCTGTGAACTGTGAATGGATGAGCGATCACTTGATGGGGGCGGAGCGGGTTTCCACCAATGGAAACATGGCAGGGCTTCTATAATGCGGTGGGTGGCAGCCTCCTTATTCTTTGGCACTGAAGAAAGCCGGTTGGGCTCAAATGCATATGCTGGCTGCAGTTTCAATAAAAGTGCTTCCAAGATTCCCCTGCGTGGCCTCTGCTCTTTCATTTTATATATATATATATATATTCACTGAAAAAATCATAGGTTATAGACCATATATAGTTAGGAATTAGCATTTACAAAACCTTGAAAATTCACTGAAAAAACCATGGGTTATAGACCATACATAGTTAGGAATTAGCATTTACAAAACCTTGAAAATTTCAATGGTTTTTTAATAGCAAATATCAAAAGCTGTAAAATGTCAAGTACGTGGTAGGTAAAAACATTTTCGTGTCTATGCACGCTGATGTGCTTTGAACGCTGCCCCCCCCCTCTTTTCTTTTAGGAGTATTCTCTCTTTGCAGATAGTGAAGGGTAGGTAACGCAGGCCTTTGCCCCCGTTGTAATCCGTCGTGCCTGCTTTCCTCTCCATTTGATTGATTGTTATCCAAGCATTTACTGTTTTGGAATTGGTTCTCTTTGGTTCATTCTCTATTTACAAACAAGCACAGAGTCGCAATACTCTGTTTAGTCTTTGCAGATAGTGAAAAATCGTTAGAAAAACAAAAGGAATCAAGCAAAATCAGTAGGCCACTAATGGGATCTCTTTTTGACCTTGCTAAAATAGAAACATTAGGAACAACCCCTCATGAGAAATATGAAACTAGTGAGAGGAACTGAGCTCGACGCCATGATGGCTGCAAGACAGCTCGGCTCCGCCGCCCACCCCGCCCAAAACAACGACAAACCCTATGCAAATATTATAAATATATACAACACACCAGCAAGGTAACAGGGTAAAACGTTTTATTAAATAACTATTTACATGGCAGCTGCTGCAACATCGATCCAAATGCATGCCGTCGTTCCCGGGATTTCTCCCCGACTACTCTGCGGCCTACGAGATGGAGAGGCCGGGGCGTTGACTAGGCGGGGCCTCCGGCCGCAACCACAGCGCCAACAATCGCTGCTGACGGAGGGGAGCCTTGCCGGTGACAGCCACTGATCTGAAGAACCGCTGCCTGCGGTGCCTCCCTGAGCCGCTTGACGGAGGCCCCCGAGGGGAGGTGTGCTGGCGCGGACTCGGAGGGGGCGTTTGACTCCTGCCCCCTCCCCAAGTCTTGTTGCCCTGGTGTGGCCTGAGATCGCCCCCGACATATGCGGTCGGCTCCCGGGGTCAGGCGGAACTTGTTGCCTTTTGGTGACTCTTCCATTCTGGACCTTGTCCCACAATCCGTTTGACCTGAAGACACGTCCTGCGGTGCCCTGGTCCAACCATCACATATACCTGCGCCAGGAGACGGCGTGGGGTGCACTGGAAGGGAGAGGCGGCGCGAACGAGCCTCCCCCCCCTCCCCAGGTGGAGGTTTCTCAGCTACACCCCAGCGCTTCACTCGGCCACCTGAGTTGCGCCCGCTCCTGCGGCAGAGGGCCTCGCTCGGCCAGCTGAATTGCGCCTGCTCTTGTTATTACAGCATCTCATCCACCATCTGGATGAATTGCACCCACTCTTGTGGTACAGCGACAGGCGGCTGCCACGGAGCTCAGGAAATGGCGGTCGGCTCCACAGACTTGGGGATGGCCTGCAAGGATGGCTCTGGGCAACCCTGGAACTCGGACGCTTGACTGCTAGGGCATGGGCCCCATTCCCAAAAGCGTCCCCTCAGCCTTGAAGATTCTACACGAGTCACCGGGGCCCCGACTCCCGCAGACTTCCGGTGGGGAGCGACTGCCATGATTGCTCGCGGAATGGCCACAACGTAGCCACAGAATGCTCTCATGCTGACGCCAGCTTCAGTCTGAAACATCCAGAAACACTGTAGACTACCAATGTGATCAGTTCCGGTGGAGCCCCAACGTGACCCGGTAGAGAAGAACTTGCCCTCCCCTCTTTGACTGATGGTTCTTGTTGCCTGTCCCGTCTGTCATATGACGCGCCGCGTTAGCGCACCCGGAAGTGCTCCGGTGCGCGAGGCGCGAAGCACAGCTTCCCGGAAGCGATCCGGGGCGCGGCGCGGAGCGCGTAACGTAAGCATATCAGGTCATGTGACTTGTTAATAAAACTTTTCATTGGTTCATTTTACTTTTGGGTTCCTAATGATGTACGGCTAGGTCATGTGACCTAAAAATAACACTTTTCATTGGTTGAGAACTATTTTTTGTCCCAAATGATGAAAACCCCTCCTTGTTTCCGCACTCTGACTTTCATCTTTGTGAGAGGAAGACTTAGCAATAGCAAGTGTTAAAGCTTCAGCTGGTGCATCCCCACCACCACCACCACCTCCTAGGAAGAGAGTACCACATCATCAGGTGGTGGTTGAGCAAGAGGTGCCCCCCCCACACCTTCTTGTTGCCTGATTCGGCCAGCTCAATCGATCGAGCATGAGACTCTGTTGTGATCTGAAGAACCGCTGCCTGCGGTGCCTCACTGAGCCGCTTGACGGAGGCCCCCGAGGGGCGGTGTGGTGGAGCAGACTGGGAGGGGGCGCTTGGCTCCTGCCCCCTCCCCAAGTCTCGCTCGGCCAGCTGAGTTGCGGCCACTCTTGCAGCCTACAACTTTGAGAGGCCGGGCCGTTGACTAGGCGGGGCCTCCGGCCGCAACCACAGCGCCAACGATTGCTGCTGACGGAGGGGAGCCTTGCTGGTGAGAGCCACTGATCTGAAGAACGGCTGCCTGCGGTGCCTCCCTGAACAGCTTGACGGAGGCCCCCCAGGGGCGGTGTGGTGGCGCGGACTGGGTGTAACGATTGAAAGCAGCGCAAGAATCGCACGCGCCACTAACCTGAATCCTATGCCCAGCAGGAACGACTGGATGACTGTCCTCGCAACCTCACACCGCACTTCACCCAACAATGGGACAATCACCGCTATTGGAGCGAGCACAGCCGGAGGCCGCAAGGGAGAACCTAGGGATGGATGAGGGGGTCTTCTAAGCTTCTCAGGACGAGATCCAGAGCCAGCGGCTTTACTGGGAAGACCTCCCTGAAGGTGGGTGAAAAGACGTAGAGAGGATAATGTACTTTCGCACTGACTTGAATATCCCCACCTCCCCAGTGTTCCGGGACTTACCACTGGTGTAAGTGAGCTTTCCGTGAAAGAAGTCTGGTGATACAATGAATACAGGAAAGTCTGCTCCACAGTTGGCGAAAAGTTACTGCACTTTCCACCCGAGCTCCTGTAATGGATTCCTGAGGATGGAACTCTCCTCGGCACTAGTTTAGCAAAGTACTGTGTACAAGAAACCCAAAATACTCCTTTTGGGATGTACGTGGATCTGGGCTCAATGACGCCCGTAATACAGGAAGCCAAAGTATAAACAAATCAGAAACATGTGCGAACCGCACTATACCCTCTTCCAGGCGTTGAATCAAGGACTGCAAACAAGAGAAAGGGAAGAGAGCGAGCCCGCTCTCCTCACTGCTTTTCCCAACAAGCGCGGTTCTGTTATACTCACAGAGACGCGCTGGGAAGCTGATAGTCTGACCACGCAGGCACTTCGTCGTCGCGGCGGGTGTCTGCACAACTGACCACGCAGGCACTTCGTCGTCGCGGCGGGTGTCTGCACAACTGACCACGCAGGCACTTCGTCGTCGCGGCGGGTGTCTGCACAACTGACCACGCAGGCACTTCGTCGTCGCGGCAGGTGTCTGCACGCTTGACAAACAGGCTAGTCAAAAAACTCCAAGGCAGGGTCTCCAAATCCGAAAACAACATGGAACAAACCAGGAACAGGATTGACAAGCCCCGTTTTGTTCAAGGGGAGGAGCTTAAGTAAGTTCTTCCCATTGTGCAGCCTCCTGGCGCCGCTTGGCCTTCTGGGACTGGTAGTTTTTCTGCACACGTCTGAAAACGTAATGTCTGCCGCAACTTGCCGCTCTGCCAAGGGCGATCGCTACAGAACCCCCCCTCGAGGACTGCCGTCCCGGCGGTCGTCCCGGCTTTCCAGGGTAGCTTTCATGGAAAAGCGCAACCAAATCAGGACAATGTAAGTGGTCCGCTGGTTCCCATGAGCGGTCTTCGGGACCGTATCCTTTCCACTCGACCAAATACTGGACCCGACCCCGCACCACACGGGAATCCAAAACGGACTCCACTTCGTACTCCTCCTGCCCTTCCACTTCCACAGGACCAGGGCGCTCAGGCAACCGGACACTCGGGAGGCAAGGCCGTAGAAGTGAGACGTGAAAAACCGGATGTATGGACCAAGACACAGGCAGAGAGAGTTTCATGGCCACGGTATTGATTACCTCACAGATACCATATGGCCCTATGTATTTAGGTTTCAGTTTGTTGCTCCTCGCAGGTGTAAGTTACGAGTGGAAAGCCAGACTTTATCTCCTACCTTGTACACGGGCTCCTGGGTTCTTTTCATATCGACATACGTCTTCTGGGCGTCCTGAGCCTTCTTCAGATTGTTCCGAGCCTCTAACAGTACGGCGCGGAGATGCGCATGGTGTTCCTGGATGGTGGGAACCAAGGAAACACCAGGCCACTCGAAAGGGAGCATATTCGGGTGGAATCCGTTCAAACAGAAAAAAGGAGAACATCCCAGAGTGGAATGCACAGCGTTATTGTACGCAAATTCTGCCAACCATAACAAGGTGGTCCAGTTGGTTGTGTTCTGTAAGGTGAAACAGCGTAGGTATTGTTCCAGGGTTTGGTTTAACCGTTCTGTCTTACCATCCGTTTGTGGATGGTAGCTGGATGATAGGCGAGCGTCTATCTGGAGGATGGTACAGAGCGCCTTCCAGAAATGAGAGGTGAATTGCGTACCCCGGTCTGTTATCACCACATTCGGAAGTCCATGCAGACGCACAACGTTTTGCAAAAACACCTTCGCTAATTCTCCGGAGGTAGGCAGACCTGGTAGGGAGATGAAGTGGCCCATCTTTGTGAGATGATCTACCACCACCAAGATGACTGTTTGCTTCTCACAAGGAGGCATTTCTACAATAAAATCCATGGACACGGTATGCCAGGGTTTGGACGGGATGGGTAGAGGGCGCAGCAATCCTGTCGGTTTAGCATGAGATGATTTACCTTGCGCACAAACCGCACAGTTTTTTATGTAGTCCTTCACATCAGTCCGGACGCTGGGCCACCAAAAGGACCGTCCCACCGTAGAGAGTGTCTTGTACACACCCATGTGTCCTCCCAGTACTGAGTCATGGGCCCATTTCATCACCTTGGTTTGCAGCTCAATGAGGGGAACATATAATGCATGGTGATGATACGCTAAATGATCCTTTTCACAGCGATGATCTGGCTCTTCAAGGACCCATGCGGGTACATCTAGGTCAGCTAGGGCGATTTTAACGTCCTCAAGAAAGTCGTCTGAGGTGATCAAAGCAATGGAGGCCTCGATGTTCTCGACGCCCTGCAGTATTGAGGGTGATTCAACAGGTCTCCCTGTGTCATCCTCCCCCAACCGTGAGAGAGCATCCGCCTTACCATTCCGAGTTCCCGGTCTATATCTGATAACGAAGTCGAAATCGGAAAAGAAAAGGGTCCATCTCAATTGACGGGGTGTCAAGGCTTTTGCGGTTTTCAAAAACAGGAGATTGCGATGGTCCGTAATGATCTCCACGGTATGCACAGCTCCAAGGAGGTAATGCCTCCACTCCTCGCATGCTCTTTTAATAGCCAGAAGCTCCTTGTCCGTGATGGTATAGTTCATTTCACAAGGAGTGAGCTTCTTTGAATAAAACGCCACCGGATGAAGCTGTCCCGTAGTAGGGTGCCGTTGCGACAATATTCCGCCAAGAGCATATTGGGAGGCGTCCGTTTCGAGTATGAAAGGCAACTGGGGGTTCGGATGTCGAAGGATGGGTGCTTGTGTAAATTTCACCTTGAGGGTTTGAAAGGCCTTTTCTGCTTCTTCTCCCCATTTGAACGATACGTTCTTCCGCAAGAGAGACGTGATGGGATGGATGATCTTGGAGAAGTCCTGGACAAAGCGCCTATAATAATTGGCGAAACCAAGAAAACTGTGAACGGATTTGATAGTCTGCGGCGTCTTCCAGGAGAGTATGGCCTCAACCTTTCTCATGTCCATCCTAAATCCTTGGGCATCGATCACATAACCCAGAAACGCCACTTGTTTGACGTGAAAAAGACATTTTTCAAGCTTGGCGTACAAAGAGTTTCGTTGCAGTCTCTCCAACACCTCCTTGACGTGTGTGATGTGCTCTGAGAGGGAGGCAGAGTACACCAGAATGTCGTCAATATAGACGATACAGAAAGACTCCAAACACCCCCGCAACACCTCATCCATAAAAAACTGGAAGGCGGCGGGGGCGTTGCACAGTCCAAACGGCATCACTCGATACTCATAGAGGCCGAATTTGGTTCTGAAGGCCGTTTTCCACTCGTCCCCAGTCTTTACTCGCACGAGATGGTAGGCCCCTCGAAGATCGAGTTTGGTGAAGTACCGCGCCCCTTTGAGTTGGTCCATAAGAACGGGTATCAAGGGCAATGGGTACCGGTTTTTTACCGTCACCCGGTTGATGGCTCGGTAATCGATGCATGGACGCAATTCCTCACAGTCCTTCTTGGGGATGAAAAACATAGGCGACGATACAGGGGACGTGGAGTGTCTAATGAACCCGGTGGCCAAATTGTCATCAATATAGGTTCGTAGATACTGTGTCTCCTTTTCGGTTAGGGCATACACTCTGCTGCAGGGGAGATCCGCACCTGGAACAAGGTCCACACGGCAATCGTATGCCCTATGTGGAGGCAGGTGAGTGGCTTTTTTCTTATCGAACAAAGAGGCGTATTCGTGGTATTCCGCCGGTAAAACCGTGGCACAGCAGAACCTGTCAACTGAGCAGGCCCCAGCCAAGCAAGAGGCAGGTGAGGGTTCCGGAACACTGTGGAGATGGTCTCTGTTCTGGCAATGTTCTTGGCAGTATTTGGATGTCATCCTTACTGTGCGGGTTGACCAGCAAACGGAAGGGTCATGTAAAGTAAGCCAAGGCATGCCTAAGATGAGCCGGAATTGTGGGGCGTCTATGAGGTCGAATTGGATGTATTCGTAGTGACGGGTTCCATATTCCATCAGCAAGGCCAGGGTATGTTGGGTCACTGGTCCTGATGACAAGTCAGTGCCATCCACAGCTTTGACCATCTCGGGCGTTGTTTTCTGGTCACAGGGAATACCCATTCTTCTTGCATAAGCTTGATCGATATAGTTCCCTGTGGCCCCTGAATCCAACAGAGCGTCAACCAGGAAAGGTTTCTGATTTGCTACCTGCAGGGTTACGTTTATATTCATGTGCGCAACAGCAGGGTGAAGGGTGTTCGCGACGTAGGGGGAGACCGGAGGAGACTGGAGTCTTGAATCAGTGGTCTCTGTCTGATCCAAGACCATTAGTTTTCCGACGGCTCTTCCGTTCTCAGGGTGGCCTGTGTTCTGGGAAATACATTCCTTCCGGAAGTAGAAGCCCGAGCTCTACAATCGTTAACGAAATGCCCGCTTTTACCACAGTACATGCATAGTTTGAGCCTTCTTCTCCGGTCCCTTTCTTCTTTGGTAAGGGGGCCCCGTATTCCTCCTATTTGCATGGGTTCTGGCCCCTCTTGGGGCTTGGTTTTTTCCTCACCCGCTTGTCGGGATCTAACCAGGGGATAGGAGAACCGAGAGTCCCCTCTGCTCCGATCACCTCTCCGCTCCATCAATCGATGATCCAGTTGGACTGTTAAATCAATAAGTTCTTCACATGTGGAGGGCAATTGCACCACCTGTGCTAATACGTCCTTCAATTCCCCCCGAAGACCCTGATAGAATAGAGAGATCCGTTTCTGAGCCGGCCAGTCTGTTTCTACTATGAGTCGGTTGAAAGTCGTAATATAGGACAATAGATCCTGTGATCCTTGGCGTAAGGTCATTAGCGCCCGGTCCAATGATAACATGTGGGACTTTCTGTCGAACAGTTTACGCATTTCGAGACAGAAATCGGCAAAATTATGTAATATGGGATCATTCCGTTCCAACAAAGGAATGGTCCAACCGGATGCGTTCCCTCCCATATATGACATAACGAAGGCTGTCTTAGATGATTCATCCTGAAAGACTTGAGGCTTGCAAAGGAAATGAAGGCGACATTGGTTTAGAAAGGTCTCAAATTTTTTGGGATCTCCGTAAAACCTTTCGGGAGGAGCCAGAGGTATGCCATGGGTCTGCAGTATATGTACTGTAGGGGTGGTGTCTGCGGACGTAGAAGGGGCTGCAAAGGTTCCTCCAGGTTGAAACGATGGAGGAGGGGGCAAGGTAGCAGGTCGTATCAAAGGTCTGACACTAGGCTCTTTTTGGGCAAGATCAGACATTTCTTTACGTAAGTCCGACATTTCCTTGTATAATGCTTGGTTTTCAGCACGAGATGTTTGAACCTCGCTTTGCAACTCCGAGAAGCTTTCCAACAAAGAGGTGAGTATGGTGTTTGTATCCATCGTCCAGGCTGGTTAGCGTCCTTGGGCTTGTCAATCTGTAACGATTGAAAGCAGCGCAAGAATCGCACGCGCCACTAACCTGAATCCTATGCCCAGCAGGAACGACTGGATGACTGTCCTCGCAACCTCACACCGCACTTCACCCAACAATGGGACAATCACCGCTATTGGAGCGAGCACAGCCGGAGGCCGCAAGGGAGAACCTAGGGATGGATGAGGGGGTCTTCTAAGCTTCTCAGGACGAGATACAGAGCCAGCGGCTTTACTGGGAAGACCTCCCTGAAGGTGGGTGAAAAGACGTAGAGAGGATAATGTACTTTCGCACTGACTTGAATATCCCCACCTCCCCAGTGTTCCGGGACTTACCACTGGTGTAAGTGAGCTTTCCGTGAAAGAAGTCTGGTGATACAATGAATACAGGAAAGTCTGCTCCACAGTTGGCGAAAAGTTACTGCACTTTCCACCCGAGCTCCTGTAATGGATTCCTGAGGATGGAACTCTCCTCGGCACTAGTTTAGCAAAGTACTGTGTACAAGAAACCCAAAATACTCCTTTTGGGATGTACGTGGATCTGGGCTCAATGACGCCCGTAATACAGGAAGCCAAAGTATAAACAAATCAGAAACATGTGCGAACCGCACTATACCCTCTTCCAGGCGTTGAATCAAGGACTGCAAACAAGAGAAAGGGAAGAGAGTGAGCCCGCTCTCCTCACTGCTTTTCCCAACAAGCGCGGTTCTGTTATACTCACAGAGACGCGCTGGGAAGCTGATAGTCTGACCACGCAGGCACTTCGTCGTCGCGGCGGGTGTCTGCACAGCTGACCACGCAGGCACTTCGTCGTCGCGGCGGGTGTCTGCACAACTGACCACGCAGGCACTTCGTCGTC
Organism: Lissotriton vulgaris; assembly: GCF_964263255.1. Classification (NCBI taxonomy): domain Eukaryota; kingdom Metazoa; phylum Chordata; class Amphibia; order Caudata; family Salamandridae; genus Lissotriton; species Lissotriton vulgaris. The sequence continues at coordinate 14,006 of NW_028255288.1, forward strand.
GCGGCGGGTGTCGGCACAACTGACCACGCAGGCACTTCGTCGTCGCGGCGGGTGTCTGCACGCTTGACAAACAGGCTAGTCAAAAAACTCCAAGGCAGGGTCTCCAAATCCGAAAACAACATGGAACAAACCAGGAACAGGATTGACAAGCCCCGTTTTGTTCAAGGGGAGGAGCTTAAGTAAGTTCTTCCCATTGTGCAGCCTCCTGGCGCCGCTTGGCCTTCTGGGACTGGTAGTTTTTCTGCACACGTCTGAAAACGTAATGTCTGCGGCAACTTGCCGCTCTGCCAAGGGCGATCGCTACACTGGGAGGGGGAGCTTAGCTCCTGCCCCCTCCCCAAGTCTCTCTCGGCCAGCTGAGTTGCGCCTGCTCTTGCTATTACAGCGTCTCACCCGCCATCCGGCTAAATTTCACCCACTCTTGCAGTACAGCGACTCTTCCATTCTGGACCTTGTCCCACAATCCGTTTGACCTGAAGACACGTCCTGCGGTGCCCTCGCAATGCGGCCTTGTCCCTGAATGTGTGCAGGGGGACGGTATTTCTCGCTCGGCCAGCAGAGTTGCGCCCACTCTTGCGGCCTACAACATGGAGAGGCCGGGGCGTTGACTAGGCGGGGCCTCCGGCCGCAACCACAGCGCCAACGATCGCTGCTAACGGAGGGGAGCCTTGCTGGTGAGAGCCACTGATCTGAAGAACCGCTGCCTGCGGTGCCTCCCTGAACCGCTTGACGGAGGCCCCTGAGGGGCGGTGTGGTAGCGTGGACTGGGAGGGGGCGCTTGGCTCCTGCCCCCTCCCCAAGTCTTGTTGCCCTGGTGTGGCCTGATGATTCAGAAAAGGGGGTGTGATGAACAGAGTGTCTGAATTAAGCAGACCACTCTTACCCAGTCCAAAGATCAGGGCTTGATCCATCACCGTTTTTTAGCTCACTGCACCATCCCAGCTCAGAGCTTGGCTATATGCAAATTAGTCTGACCCTGGCCCAGTGCATCATGGGAACAGGGCAGACCAAACTACCAAGCCAATTCATATACTGGTGTGGCCTGAGTTCGCCCCCGACATAGGCGGCCGGCTCCCGGGATCCAGCGGAACTTTTTGCCTTTTGGTGACTCTTCCATTCTGGACCTTGTCCCACAATCCGTTTGATCTGAAGACCCGTCCTGCGGCCTGTTCCCTGAATGTGTGTAAGGGGACGGTATTGATTGGATCAAGATGGCAGCTTCACACAAAGCTGAATCAAGTGTTGCTGCTGATGCTATGCAGACAAAAACTGGTTTTCAGTTTGTACATTCTTCAGGATTTTTCCATCCAAGGCTGGTTGAGAGTTTGTAGAACGATGGCTTCAGATTTTCAACATACTATTCTTCAACACTCTTCATAAATGTAATTCTGGTCCTGCCGCTACTTATTGGAGACATTAAACTATACTCTGGACCTGCCTGGCCTCGACCAAAATGGCGCCAGTATGGGGGCGACTTGCAACTCCTTATGACGTTCTAGTTACTTAGCCTTGACGTTATGGGGGATGTATGCGGTCTTTGTGCACATGGCGGGCGGGGAAGGGTACTGACTGGGAATACGGACAACCCTATTGATGTCAATTTTTCATTATTGATTATTGTATTAATAAAGCTTCGAAGTAATGTAACCCATGATACTCGCCCATGGTGTGCGTATGGACGATTTTATTGTAACTGATCCTGTTATACTTTCAAATAAAAAATCAACCTTCACTGATCCTACAACCGTTTGTCATGTTTAGTTTTTTCAATTAAATGGCTTGCTTGTTACATACTCCTATACCCCTGGCTTTTGAAAGACACCATCTTGAGGAATAAAGAGCTGCGTCAAGGGTGGTATTGCCCAGAATGTCTTGTTTTCTAGTGCTCGTAATGACGAAGCCAGAACTGCCGAAAGGGATTCTGGTCCTGTCGCTACTTATTGGAGACATTGAACTATACTCTGAACCTGCCTGGCCTCGACCAAAATGGCGCCAGTATGGGAGCGACTTGCATCTCTTTATGACGTTCTAGTCACTTAGCCTTGACGTCATGGGGGATGTATGCGGTCTTTATCCCCATTGGCGGGCGGGGAAGGGTACTGACTGGGAATACAGACAACCCTATTGATGTCGATTTTTCATTATTGATTATTGTATTAATAAAGCTTCGAAATAATGTTACCCATGATACTCGCCCATGGTGTGCGTATGGACAATTTTATTGTAACTGATCCTGTTATACTTTCAATTATAAAATCAACCTTCACTGATCCTGCAACCGTTTGTCACGTTTAGTTTTTTCAATTAAATGGCTCGCTTGTTACATACTCCTATACCCCTGGCTTTTGACCCTTTCCTACGCGCGGTCTGTACTACCGCCCTCGGGCGATCTATGTAATGAACAGACTACCATTGCCGAAACACAAGGGAATGCATCTCAGAGAGATAAGTCAAATACGTGGTAGATAAAAACATTTTCGTGTTTATGCACGCTGATGTGCTTTGAACGATGCCCCCCCCCCTCCTCATCATTTAGATTACCACCGCCCATTGCACAAAAGCGTACCGGGCGCTCCCCACGCAAAAAAAAGCCTCCACATCAAACCTAGGGGGTCAGGGAGGATCTACTATGCCCCCTTACGGTCATTTCCCCCTTCATTTTGGCCTCCTCTTGTCTCTCGATTCTACCGAGAGACAAGATGGCGGCCGCTCCGGACTGTTTAGAATGTTGACAGACACCGGAGAGCCAATCAACTTAGCTTCGCGAAGTTCCGTTTCGCATCAAGTACGCGAACCGGAGCGCTACGCTAAGGTTATATTAGAGTCTGAAGATGTTCATTGTATTATCACATAAATGATATCATCAGTGATGTGATCAGTAATGTCAAATGAGATGTCAGTGATGTCATCAGTGATGTCATTTGAGATGTCATCAGTGATGTCATCAGTGATGTCATTTGAGATGTCATCAGTGATGTCATCAGTGATGTCACTGACCATGTCATGAATGATGTAATATGTGACATCATTAGCAGTGGATTGCGGGTGCGCGATATATAGTTAGTGCAACTAACTATATATGGAATTTCAATGGTTTTGTGCGAGTAAAATAAGGTTTTGTAAATGCTAATCCCTAACTATATATGGTCTATAACCTATGGTTTTTTCAGTGAATTTTCAAGGTTTTGTAAATGCAAATTCCTAACTATATATGGTCTATAACCTATGGTTTTTTCAGTGAATTTCATTGGTTTTTTAAAAGCTAATATCTATAGCTGTAAAATATATTCTTTATTACGTGACGTATCACGTAGCCCGTGAGACACCTCATGATGCATCGCATAACCGTGACGTATCGTCTCTGCAGCGCAAACAAAACCCGTAACGTAAGCGCGCCAGAGCACGCTTAAAGATATATATATATTTTTTTAACCTTAATTAGACAAAATCCACACGTGCACATATCACAAACGTTCCAAAAACACAATATGTCGGACTCCCGTTATGCTGCCGGTTAGCTGCCCGGTTAACATATCGGAAAGCACCTGTACCACGAAAAATCGCAATTTTTTTTTCTTTTGCCCCGCGGGGAACTTTAATAGCCCCCTCATCAATCCTAGGGGTTCAGGAGGGGTCTACCTTACCCCTTTCCTTCATTTACACCTTTTTTTTTTCCACCTCTTGTCTCTCGATCCCACCGAGAGACAAGATGGCGGCCGCTCCAGACTGTTTACAATGTTAACAGCCAATCAGCTTCTCCTCAGACTAACGTTACGCTGCCGGTTAGCTGCCCAGTTAGCTGCCCGGTTCGCGTACCGGGACGGGCCTCTACGGCGAAAAATCGATTTTTTTTTTTTTGCCCCGCGTGGCTCTATAATATCCCCCTCATCAATCCTAGGCGGTCAGAAGGGGTCTACCTTGCCCCCTTTCCTTCATTTCCCCCTTTGTTTTGGCCTCCTCTTGTCTCTCGATCCTACCGAGAGACAAGATGGCGGCCGCTCCGGACTGTTTACAATGTTGACAGCCAATCAGCTACTCCTCAGACTCCCGTTACACTGCCAGTTAGCTGCCCGGTTAGCTGCCCGGTTAGCTGCCCAGTTCGCGTACCAAGACGCATCTCTACGGCAAAAAAATTGGATTTTTCTTTTTGCCCCGCGTGGCTCTATAATATCCCCCTCATCAATCCTAGGGGGTCAGAAGGGGTCTACCTTGCCCCCTTTTCTTCATTTCCCCCTTTGTTTTGGCCTCCTCTTGTCTCTCGATCCTACCGAGAGACAAGATGGCGGCCGCTCCGGACTGTTTAGAATGTTGACAGACACCGGAGAGCCAATCAGCTTCGCTTTGCAAAGTTCCGTTACGCGAAAAGTACGCGAACCGGAGCGCTGCCCGGAGCGCTGTCACAGATATATATATTATTTTGAACGTTAATTTCTCAAAATCCACTGGAGCACATATATTTATACCTAGCAAAGGCACATCGGGCTAACAGTCCCTACAATTTTGCCAAGTTTCGTGCAAATCCATTCAGGCGTTCGAGCTAAAAGTGAGGCCAACCGCCCTATGGAAAAATGAATGGGAAAAACGCGTTTTGGGACCCCCCTTTTTTCTCGGCCCCCCCTTGACGAACCCCCCCAAATTTTCAGGGGCTGCTCAGAAACAAAATGTGCCATTTTCCTGAAAATTTCAGCCAATTCCGTCCACAAACACCAAAGTTATTAGACATAGAATTTTCAAAAATCCCATAGAGAAAAAATCCTAACTATATATACCTACTGGCTATCGCCAGTAGGTAATATATATATATATATATATATATATATATATATATATATATATATATATATATATATATATATATATATATATATATATATATATATATATATATATATACCATCAATCAGTGGGCCTGGGGTTCCTAGCGCAATCAACACACCTGCCTGTGGGAAGAGGAGTCAGGAGACTACTTCTTTGTGAGTGGTCTCTGAAGCCCACGAGAAATCAACAGCCTGTGGGACTGGCACTGATGACGGCCATTCCGGCCAGAAACGCGTCTGCCCTAGCATTTCACGGACTGCAGGAAAGCGTTTTGAAATTATGCCTAAATAAATCCTTTTTTGTGCCCGGAGCATGTGTCCCGCTGACTTTTTTTTACTGAGATCAGCAATTGGTGGTGATATATATATATATATATATATATATATATATATATATATATATATATATATATATATTACCTACTGGCGGTCGCCAGTAGGTATATATAGTTAGGATTTTTTCCCTATGGGATTTCTGAAAATTCTATGCCTAATAACTTTTGCGTTCGTGGACGGAATTGGCTGAAATTTTCAGGAAAATGGCACATTTTGTTTCTGAGCAGACCTTGAAAATTTGGGGGGGTTTTGTGGAGGGGGGGCCGAGAAAAAAGGGGGGTCCCAAAACGCCTTTTTCCCATGTTAATTTCCATAGGGCGGTTGGACTCACTTTTAGCCCGAACGGCTGAATGGATTTTCACGAAACTTGGCAAAATTGTAGGGACTGTTAGCCCGATGTGCCTTTGCTAGGTCTCAATATATGTGCTTCAGTGGATTTTGAGAAATTAACGTTTAAATCAAGATATATATCTGTAACAGCGCTCCGGGCAGCTATCCGGTTAGCGAACCTTTCGCGTAACGGAACTTTGCGATGAGAAGCTGATTGGCCCTCCGGTGTCTGTCAACATTCTAAACAGTCCGGAGCGGCCGCCATCTTGTCTCTCGGTAGGATCGAGAGACAAGAGGAGGCCAAAACAAAGGGGGAAATTACCATAAGGGGGCATAGTAGATCCTCGTTGACCCCCTAGGTTTTATGTGGAGGTTTTAAAAGGGCCTAGGAGGGTCCAAAAAAAAAAATTTTTTTTTGCGTGGTAAGCGCCAAGTTCGCGAACCGGATAGCTTTCTGGGCAGCGAACTTTATGGATAAAAGAATGAAAGACTTTTCTAATACTGTATGTTAATTGTTTGTTGTTTTTCTTGTTTTTTTTTGTTTTCTTTATTTATTTATTTTTTTTATTATGATTGTGTTTCATACTTTATTAAATTTTCTAACATTTCATTGTCAGAAATGTCATAATTTATTATAGGGTGTAATTGTTTTTCATTTTGAAGCAAGTTGTCTACTGCTTCAACACATTGTAGAAGTTCGTGGTCTCTACTGTCATCCATAAAGTCATCAAGTTTGTCTTGGCTGCTCTCCTTCAGTTCAATCGAAAATGAAACTTGCTGCTCGCCTTCCATTTTGCCTGAAATTTGGATTAAAAAAATATATATTAGTAGAGATAGGGCACTGTTGGGATTAATTTTAGATAGGCAGTTTTTATCAGTGAATTTATCTTTTGGCAGTGTATAGTATGAGAGTGGAAATAGGACTAAAAAAAAGTGTATGTGATTTAACCAAGACACTACTACTACAGAGGGATAGTGTATATGTAGCAGAAAAAGTCTACTATATTAAGTCATAGTGCACAATATATTAAATTATAACTTACCTTCACAAAGAAGTTGAAGTTTTTTGAAGCTTTTGAAATAGGAGGTACAACAAGAAGTAGTAGTCAAAATGGCTGTGTTTCCTTCTCTCCCTTTATATATATACAGGTATATAACCAATCAAATGTCAGGTAATAAAAGTAGAAAATGAAAGTAACATTTTCATTGGTTGTCAATTCCAACAATTCAGATGTGTTTTGTGAAGTAATTTACCTCACGGTACTTGGAGAGGTCTACAGGCTAAATGGCTAAATGGAATTTCAATGAAATTTGTGAGAATGGAAGGGATTGTTATGTAGTATGAGCTAATCTATATTTGGTGAGAGTGTTTCTAGTCGTTATTCTGTAAATTACTTTCCCGCCTTTTTTTAGGACCGCTTTCCGGGAAGCTGCCCGGTTAGCGAACCTTAAGCGTCACGGGAGTCCACCATTTTGTGTTTCGTTCGCATTAAGATACAAGATGGAGGGCAAATAATGTTTAGAATGGGTAGAAGGGGTCATGGTAGACTTATCTTGACCCCCTAGGTTTTCTGAGCGTGGCTGAGGAGGCTTATATGTGCGGAAAAAAATTTTTTTTTAAAAAAATTCCGCGAGGTTAGCTTTCGGTTAGCGAACCGGGTAGCGCTCCGGGGAGCGAATTTTGTGGAAAATTAGTGAAAAAAGTTAGAGAAAAATAATAATTGTGAGTGATCAGATGTAGGGTAGCTCTGAGAAGAGCTTTTGGGTTTATGGTACATTTAGGTACTTATAAGTAGGTACCAATGCACAGTCTTAAATTCAGAATGAAAATTCTGTTGCCCTCATCTGAGAAGTGAACTCCATCTCCTCTGTAGATATCTTGCATGTAGTAACGCAAGTTATTGTTGTACAGAGAGCCCATTCCATGGTCTCTCATGTAAGCTGAAACAGATTTGTTTACATGCTTCCTCGCTTTCTCAATTTGTGGACAAAATTGGTTGGACCACCTCCATTTCTGTCTTTGGCATATATTGGAATATACCAAGGCAGTTTGAGGAAAAAGTGCCATTAATTGCTCCAAGGTGTCCTTTAAAAGCATTTCCAGACCTACCCCTGTCAAAGTGCCCAAATCATTACCTCCACAGTGCACTATTAACAGGTCAGGTTTTGGCAAATGCATAAAGGTTTTCACCAATGGTATCAATTGGTGACATTTTAATCCTCTTTGGCCCAACCACTTAATTTCCACATCTTGTAAATTGAGGTTGTGTAAATTTCTGCTCTCAGCATACCTTTGAGCCCAGTGGATGTAACTATGTCCAACAATCCAGACGTTAAACATGGTGGAAGAAGGTTGTTCTGCAGTCAGATGAAGTGTGGTAATGAAAGGGCAGTTGAAACAGTAGGAGTTTCTAAAGAAAAAAAACTGTGGATTTACAATGCTAATGATTCATTAGCAGTGATTGGTGCATTTCCATTTCTGAAAACAGAAAGTTAGGGTGCATGGATGTGTTCTTTGAAAGATGTAATTTGAATGGTCAAGGAAGAAACATTTAATGAAAGATTGCACTGGATACGCAGGTGCACTGAGAGTTCAGAGTTCAATTGAAACATTGTTGTGTGAATTTGCAAACATGAGAGGTCTTCCAGGAGGTGGTTGCTATGGAAACAAGGCAGACAGGGCAGAGGGGGGAAGGGTTTTGATTTGAAAAAAGTGAGGGAAGAGGTATGATTGGCTAATATGAGAGATATGTGAAAAGAATATCTGTATTTCTGTGCTTTCAATAGCTGCAGCCTTTGGAGTGCATCCTTTTTCTTCTGCTGAAGACAATTTGGTGTATTTCTGAGACTGTTTTCAAAACTCAAAAAATATTTGCTAAGGTGAGAAAAGATTTATTTAATTTAGATAGAGAATAGTATGATTTAAGGAGAAAATGATGAAGAAAGCTGTGTTTTTAAAATGTGGTTTTGTCTCTAGTGATATACTAATAGAATTAGTTTCAAAGAGAAATTATAATTGCATATTTGGTGTAACATTCTGGCATGCAGTTACACAAGATATTGTAATACATGGAGGCCATTTCATGGTCTGTTATGTAAGCTGAAACAGATATGTTGCTTTTAAAAACGATTTAAGAAATCAATTACATTTCTAGATATGTACTGCTAGAGCTTCATAGGTTGTTTTGGGCCATATTTATAAGGTATTTGAGTGTCTAAGATGTTGTGTTCGCCTTTTAAAATGTAAAGTGTTCCTCATGGGACAAGTGTCTTGTAAATACGCTCCCACTTGTGCTTGGCAAATTTAGATTTTGATTATGGGAGTTACCTAGCCATGTTAATAGTGTCCCAAAAATGGTGCTAGGGCATTCCAGAAAACACTTTCATGTGTCTCAAGGACATTTTTAGTCATTTCTTCATGAATGCAGGTATACAATTGATTTATATGCTGTGTTTAAAAACGAATTTTGAAATGAATTAAATTTCAGGATATGTACTGTTAGAGCTTCATAGGTTGTTTGGGGTCATATTTAGAAGGCATTTTAGTGTCTTTGAAGTTATTTTTCCCTTTTTAAATGGAAAGCGTTCCTCATGGGGCCCTGAGCAGTTCTTAGCCATGTTATTTAATAGGAAGTGGATAACATGGCTAAGAGCATTTGCTGGGAAATGCATGAATATCGCTGATTTTTCTGCTATATTCATGCATTGTGGCCGTTTTTTTTCACATTGCTTCATAGGTTGTTTGGGTTCATATTTAGAAGGCATTTTAGTGTCTTTGATGTTATTTTTCCCTTTTTAAATGGAAAGCGTTCCTCATGGGGCCCTGAGCAGTTCTTAGCCATGTTATTTAATAGGAAGTGGATCACATGGCTAAGAGCATTTGCTGGAAAATGCATGAATATCGCTGATTTTTCTGCTATATTCATGCATTGTGGCCGTTTTTTTCACATTGCTTCATAGGTTGTTTGGGTTCATATTTAGAAGGTATTTTAGTGTCTTTGATGTTATTTTTCCCTTTTTAAATGGAAAGCGTTCCTCATGGGGCCCTGAGCAGTTCTTAGCCATGTTATTTAATTGGAAGTGGATAACATGGCTAAGAGCATTTGCTGGAAAATGCATGAATATCGCTGATTTTTCTGCTATATTCATGCATTGCGGCAGTTTTTTTTCACATTGCTTCATAGGTTGTTTGGGTTCATATTTAGAAGGCATTTTAGTGTCTTTGATGTTATTTTTCCCTTTTTAAATGGAAAGCGTTCCTCATGGTGCCCTGAGCAGTTCTTAGCCATGTTATTTAATAGGAAGTGGATAACATGGCTAAGAGCATTTGTTGGAAAATGCATGAATATCGCTGATTTTTCTGCGTTATTCATGCATTGCAGGCCTTTTTTTATCACATTTGCAAGCACTTCTTAGCCATGTTATCCAATGGGAGGTGGATAACATGGCTAAGAGCATTTGCTTCAAAGGTTGTTTGGGGTTATATACCATTTTTGGGAAATTATTAACATGCCTATCTAACTCCCATAATCAAAATCTAAATTTGCCAACCGCAGGTGGGAGCGTATTTACAATAAATTTGCACCATGAAGAATGTAAAATAGCATACTAGATACTCAAATAACTTATAAATATGATCCAAAACATCTTATGAAGCACTAGTAGTGCATATTTCCAGAAATGTATTGGTTTTCATTTAATGATTTACTTCATTGGTAGGCCTTCACATGTTTTTTTACCTTGGTTTTTTTTCAGTGAAAATCTTATCTGCAACCATGTGTTGGCCTCACCTCAAATAAACAAAACAGGTGATGGACTGAATGTGGATCAATGACACACATTCACCCCAGTCCAAAGATCTGGGCCTAAACAAACCTTTAGATAGGCTACATCTTATCGTCATCCTGAATTAATGATTTAAAATATTAGGGAGTGATTTATGAGTGTTGTATGCCTGTTTTGTACCATTGAGTGTCATTTTTGTGATGCAGTGCTGGTGGAAAATATTTGCTATGTTAAATAATTAGTACAGCATTAAGTTTTAGATGACTGTTATTTATTTACTGTTTGGTAATAGTGGTTAATAACATTTTATATTATATTTTTTCACAGATTCAACTGCAGATTCTTTCATAGTTTGGAAAATGCCTTCCAGAAGTCGAATACGAAAGGCTAGAAAACGTCAAAGACAGCAGGATGATGTTTTATTGCAGCAGTCCTCTTCCCCAAATACTTGTCAAAACACCAAGAAAGGTCCGGGTAAGAGCACGAAATCATTCTTAAGAAATATTTGTAGTAAAAAAAATTTTGCTCAAAAAAATGTGTCTCTTAACAAAAAGAGAAGTAATTTAAATGGAAAGGAGAGACCCATCACAAATGTTACTGGTAGAGGAAGAGATAACTCTGTGCATGATAGTAGAAGGAAACAACAGTTTAGGGACATTCGACAACGAATGTTCCGTAATAGGATATTAGTTAATTTATTGAAAAATATTAAAAAGAAAGGCCAACAGAAAGCGGCATTTTATAGGAAGAAGAAAAATGTAGAGAAAATTATTGATCATGCTTTTGAAATCAAGCGAAAGTTGTTTATTTTGGTAATCAATAGAATTAGGAAACTAAGCAAGGTAATTTCTGATTTCAAAACAAAAAGTAGATGGAAGAGAGTAGTAAATCGTACTAACTTTTGTGAAGTTTTTTCTGGAGAATGGATGCATAGTTCAAGTTCTGAGGCATTTTTTAATGAGGAGACTTATTTTCAGGATAATGATTTGGTGCATGCAGTTGACATCAGTGGTCGAGCTTATGAAGTGAAGGATGGTTGTCCAGTTGAAAAAGAACAACTTGTGACAACAGAGACAGAAGAGGCGCTAAGTGATGAGGTTTTAGGAAGACGTCCTAAGGGTCCTGTGTACATTTGGAAGTGTAGTTCTATTTGCAGTGTGCGACAGGTTTCCATCAATTTGCTATGTGATTTTATACGGACATTTAATAAGAAAAGTTTGAAGCAGAAAATGAAGTTGTTGCAAGATTTAGATCCTTGCAGAGTGAGACAAATGACAGGTTTGCGTGGTCATTCACTGGCTTGTCTTTCCAGGAGAGTATGCCAGAGTGTTTTTCATCATTTCAGGATGCTAGCAGTGCATCATAATAAAGTGAGAAAATTAGTGAGAATGTTGTATTATGCTAAGAGTCCAGCAATTATGCTTAAACAGTTATGTGCTGCTCTTTTGCATGGTTCTGAAATAGATGTGAAGAATCTTTGTGAAGAAATTGAGTTTTGTTACTTTGGTAGTAAAGATGAGAATGTTCAAATTGACCCTGAAGTAGAGGGTAATGTGGAAGATAATGTACAGGTTTCCAGTACAGATAATTTTCAGAAGGAAATTGCCACGTTTCAGATGAAATCAAGTGAGAGGCCTAATTTCACTTGTGTATGTTGTCGACGCACTTATTATAAGAATCAGACTAAGGTAGTGGATTTATATGCAAAAAGTGAAAGGGAAAATAATAGTGAATGGAAGGATTTAGCCACATACTTGATGGTAGAAAATTATTTTGATTTGGGATCGGATCAACGTGTGTGTACTTATTGTTGTAATAAATTAAACCAAAACCAGATGCCTGCTAGGGCAGTTCATAATAATCTGGAATTGGTTGAGATTCCTTCTGAATTGAAGGATTTAAATACTTATGAATCTATTTTGATTCAAAGTATCCATCCCTTTCAGGCTATTGTAAGAATGGAGCCAAAGACAGGGAAATTGCCTCCAGCAGATTTACAGAGAGGATTAAAGGGAAGAGTTGTTTATTTGCCTCTAGATTTGAACAAAAACATTAACACAATTGGAATAGAAAAAGTGGAAGAGGAACCTCTGGTTATCTTGGTTAATGGGGTTCCGACAAAGAATAAGAAAATATGGCAAGATTTAGTGGATGTTAGGAAAGTCAAAAAGGCAACAGTGTATTTGAAGAAAAATAATAAGTACTATAAGAATGTATATGTTGCAGAAGAGGAAGTAAGTGATGAAGAGGATAGCGATTTGTGTGCTGGCCAAATTGAGAAAGTAGAGGCCTCTAAAAGTGAAGAAATATATGAACATTATAGTGTTCATCCTTTGCATTCCAAGGAAGTGATGGGGAATGCTATTGAGTTGTTTCAAATGAAACAAGCCAAAGGGAGTCCCATTAGTGTTTGGGAGGAAAGTTTGGAAGCTCGGTGTTTCCCACAGCTATTTCCCACAGGTCAAGGAGGAAGATATGATGAGCGACCTCGTGAAATTCCTGCGTCTGAATACCGGACTTTACGATTGTATGCAGAAGATCCTAGGTTTCGGCAATGCATTCCCTATTTGTTTCATCTCCTGTTTGAAAGCGATCTGTCTGGACTGTCATATGCAGTGAACCACATCTTAAAAAGTGGTATACAGATGCGAAACATCTCGGCAAGTGACTTTATGCATAAAGTCAATGTCCAAGACAGTATTTTGGATTCTCACTTAATTAATCTCATGGCGTGTCAGCGTGGTACTAATGAGTACTGGTACCGTCGTCATGGTGACTTAAAATGTATGCTGAGGAACTTAGGAACTCCGACATGGTTCCTCACTCTGAGCTGTGCCGAGTATGGCTGGGATGACTTACTTGAATTTCTACGAGAGGCAAATGGAAATATTGAAAACATTGAATTCAAGACACCTGGAGAACTGTGTTCTTTGGATCCTGTGAATGTATGCAGGTACTTCAATCATAGATTTGAAGCTATGATGTCTTTCATCACAAATAAAAAGAATCCACCTCTTGGAGAGGTGTTGGATTTCTTCTGGAGAAAGGAGTACCAAGCAAGAGGTGCCCCTCATATACATATGTTGCTGTGGATCAAGGATGCACCTAAATTTGGAACAGATCCGGATGACTTAGTGATGAATTTCATCGAACAGTATTCTACGTGTGCTGTTCCAAACGCAACGGAGAAGAAAAGTCTAAGAGAACAAGTTCTACGTTTCCAAAGCCATCGTTGTGGAAAGTACTGTCGTCGTAAATTCAGAAACAAGGACAAGTTCTACACCAAATGTCGTTTCAACTTTCCACGACCGGTGATTTCTAAAGGAAGAGTGAACAGTTTGATGTCTTCGCTGCGACATAATGTGACGAGGAAATCACCCAAGAATACATACAATTTGAAAAGGAACGAAGAGTCCAAGTACATCAATGACTACAACCCAGTGATTTTGTCCATGTGGAATGCCAACATGGATATACAGTTTGTGGCTGACAACTGTATGGCTGTGGCTCGGTATGTGACATCTTACATCACCAAAAAAGAAAAGACCGAACTGAAGGATATGTGGGAGGACATTTCCCATGAAAAGAGCCTCAGCAAGAAGTTGTACAGTTTCAGTCTGAAGATGTTGTCGCATCGAGAAATCGGAGCTTACGAATGTTCTGATCGATTGTCTTCAGCAAGTCTCTATGCCAAATCCAGGAGTCTCGTTTGGGCGAGTCTTGGTCTTGCTGCAACGCGAAATCGAGTTCTAAAACCTGTTCGGGAAATTGAGTATTTGGCAGAAAAGGAACCAAACAGTACCGACATTTTGAAGACCAACATGTTGGATACATATTATCCAAATCGAAGCAGTCACCTTGAGAATATTTGTCTATATGAGGTTCTCCAAAATTATATATTCAAGAGGAACATCAAAGAAGATATTGAGAAAGGAGTGTATGCTGTAATTGGAAGTGAGGGATGCCTGGTCAAGCAAAGAAAATGCCAATTAGTAAACCATCGAAAATTAAGTGGCGAATCTCCAGAAAAAAAGGAGTTTTTCTATTTAGCACTTTTGCAACTTTTCAAGCCTTGGCGTGCAGAAGAGGAACTGCTTGGAGATTTCCTCTGTTACGAAGACTCTTTCAATGCAGCCAAGGAGTCCATAGAATGTCCTGCTTTTTCTAAATATCAAGAAATGCTAACTTTGGAAATTGAGCAGGAAGCAACGATTGCAGCCGAGATTGCCAGAGACAGTTCTCAGGACAGTCAGAGTTCTGTTTCATTGAGTCAAGATCCACTTGGAGGACCTATTATCGAAAATGAAGCTGCCACTGCTATGAATGAAGTAGAAAGAGCCATGGCACATGCTCAGGAGGATTCAGTTAACTTACAAGACTTGGAAAAACAACTCAACGTTGAGCAGAGGAAAATATATGATGAAGTTACCAAGGAAATTGAGCACGGATTAAGTCATGAGAAGAAAGAGTGCTCGTGTACGTCGTTGAAGCCTGTCCGACTGTACGTGAGTGGAGAAGCGGGAACTGGAAAAAGTTTCCTCATTAAAGCAATCTCTTGTTATTTGCAGGAAAGGACTGAGTCATCGCTGTCTTGTGTTGTCACCGCTCCTACTGGACTGGCAGCACATAATATTAAAGGTATTACTTTGCATCGTCTATTGATGCTGCCGGTGGAGCATGACAACAAATTACAATACAACAAGTTATCTGGAGATGCTTGCTGTGAAGTTTCAAGAGTTTTGAGGAAAATGAAACTACTTATCATTGACGAAGTAAGCATGGTTTCCAATGTCATGCTTGCCTTTGTGCATTTGAGAATGCAAGAAGTACTTAAAACTGAATATGATGTCTTATTTGGTGGGAAACACATTATTGTTTTCGGAGATCTTCTACAGCTGACACCAGTAAAAGGTCAACCTGTGTTCAAAATACTCACGCATGAAGATACCAGGAAGTGCCTAGGGAGCATTGGCAACGTCAATATATGGTTAAACTTCAATTATGCAGAACTGCATCAAAATATGCGTCAGGCAAAGGATGAAGATTACAAGAATATTCTACAAGATATTAGAATTGGAAAAGTGACCGAGCATGGGAAAGAAGCTTTAAATGCACGGTTACTGTCAAATTTGTATCCCAAACAAGATATTGTGCCTGAGAATATTTTTCAGAAAATTACTGAGAAGAAATCCGGGATATGTCTCATGCCAACTCTTGCAGAATGTGCCATCTTCAACAACAAAATGTTGAATTTAGAAAAGCAAGAGATTGTGAAACTTGAAGCTATCGACAAATTAGAGCATATGGGATCAACAATTATTTTGTCAGACAATTTGAAATCAAAATTGGATTCATTAGAGAAGACTATATCTAAAACAGCGGGTTTTGAAAAGACTTTGAATGTGTGTTTAAATTGCCGAATTATTTTGAGAAGGAATTTACATGTAGAAAGAGGTCTGGTAAATGGATCAATGGGTAATGTTGTTGATTTTGAGAAATACAGAAATAGAGATGGAATAGAATTTTTAAAAATTAAATTTGATGGCATTGAGGAAGTACAGCAAATTGGTCGTTGTTCTGCTAGGTTTTTGCTTGTTAAAGATTTATATGTTCGCCGTAAACAGTTTCCTGTTTGCTTGGCATATGCGGTGACAATCCATAAATCGCAAGGTTTAAGTGTAGACTGTGCATTGGTGAATATTGGCAGTTCTGTGTTCAAGGAGGGTATGGCATATGTGGCATTGTCACGAGTTAGAACTTTATCGGGATTGTACTTGATTGACTGTGATGTCACAAACATTTGTGCGGATCTAGATTGTGTTAAGGAATACAATAGGTTAAGAAGAGAGTATGCGCCACATTTGCCTCAATATCCTTTGTTTGAGAAACGTGTGGTAGGCCGCAAACGTAGAAATAGCAGTAATAGTAGGGAGGTTGTTGCAAAAAGACTAAAAGTCAATGAACCGAAAATTGTTAGCAGAAAGAAAGTGGATTCTGTTGAAGATGTTGTCGGTTTTCAATTTGAAAACAGTTCTGGTGTCAACTGCTATGCAAATGTAGTGGTTAATGTTCTCTTTTCACTAGAGAGTTTAAAAGAACAGATTCTGTTGAATTCTGAACAAATTTTATGCTGTTTGTTGAATTCTGTTTTCGAGAAATGTAGCAGTGATCGAACAAAAGTAGAAAGTGTGTCTGAAGTTCGTTATCTGTTAGATGAATGTTCAGGTCAAACAGACTTCTCTGAAAATAATCAGCAAGATTGTCAGGAGTTTTTAATGTATATGCTTGATATATTGCAAGTTGAGGGTGTAGATGTAGATCACCTGTTTGGGCTTTCTTATCAATGGCAGCATGACTGCGAGAACTGTATGGTATCAAGTACTACTAGTGTAGACTCAGAAAGATTTATATATTTAACTTTGCCAGACAGTAAATCAGTCTCCTTTAATAAGCTAGTAAATGCAGCGGATCACAACATGGAGTGTAGCCAATGTAAATGTGATATGATGTCAACATTATTTATACGTAGATATGGCCAGTATGTCATTTTAATGATGCAACGATGTAGGCCTGATGGAACAAAATTGTCAACTTTAATAAAAAATTTTGTGGCTTCTCAGCTGTCAATATCAGGGAGGACTTTTGTTACTGTAGCAATTATCTATCACGATGGTCCATCAACAACATCAGGACATTATACAGCTTACTTAAAGTCTGGAAACGGCTGGTCATTCTGTAATGATTCTGTTGTAACGTTCAAAAAAAAATTGCCGTTTGACCTTAAAAATTCTTACCTGGTGTTTTTAAAACCAAAATTTTAAGTAGAGGGAATGTAAGTCTGCAATGCTGTCTCGATTAAAAATTCAACTATATAAACCTAATGCAAGTAAGTCTGCTTCATAGTAAGCAGTATCAGTGTCATAGGAAAAGGAGAACATGACTGACAAAGAAGAGTAAGATATTAGTAGTCCAGGATTGTGAAAATAATCTCAAATATTTTATTTTTGAAAGTTGCGAAAATAGAAAATGTCGGGATTTGATTGGAAGAATTACAAGATTTGCGAATCGCGGCAACATGATTTGGCCTAGTGGAAACATGTGATATAATGAGAGAAGTTTTTTTTCTATGTAACATATTTCACGTATCGATGGAGGTTTTCTTTCAGAAAGTGGCGGGCTGAAAATATTTAAAGCACAACAGAGTGGATGCTGTTTATAGGAGATCCTTCGACGTCATTGAAAGTAAGTTAATTTTAAGAAGTTTTGAAATCAGATTTCTTAGGTTGTATGGGTTTTTTAAACACAGTCATTTTGATTGTGTTTTTTTTTCCCCGCTGTTACATGATGAATACCTTCAAGTCACTGATTTAAGTGAAATTTGATACATTCTGAGAACAGCAAAAATAAACCATTTAACATGTATAATTAATGTTATGCTTTTTGTCCTTATGATATACATTTAGAAATGTGTGGTACATATGGGTAAGGTGAGTTCTGTAAATATCAATTTTAATGCTTAGAGTGCTGTACTTCTGGGTAGTGTTTTTTTTTTATAAAAAAAAGAGGCCTCACCTCAAAGAAAGCTCTTGAAAGCACACATCTTATTTGCATCCTAAAACAATCATTTACAATGTTAGACACAATTTTATTATGACTTTACATCTTTTTTGCGCTGCTATTGCATCACTATTGTGAGACATTAGCAGTGCAAGAAAAACATCATGTTTCAAAATAGGCCTCAGTTCAGCAATATCAAGATACAGTTTCTTTCGAATATATATCTTTAGGATTGTGTAGGGAACGTAGAGAAGCAGAGACTTCTGTAAATGTCAAAGTTGTTGAAAAACTGTTTGTTTTTGAACCTTTTCCCTTGTCTTTTCTAATTTTTAAATACATGTTTTAATATTTTTTGAAATGTTTGTTCTTTGTTTTACAGATTGAAAGTATGAAAAAATATTTAAAAAAGGTAACAAGAATTATAAGGTAAATGTTTTCCACTCTTTTTACCCGCAATGCACTGCTGATGATGTCATTGACAGTATCTCTCATTTACTCTCTCTAGCTGTCTTTCTTTTTACATTATTCTCTGTTTACTTCCCTTATACTAACTCTTCTTTTTTTTTAAAAAAATATTTTTTTTAGTTCGCTTAAAGTTCGCGAACCGGTCAGCGAACTTGAAGCGAACCAAAAGAAATAGAGCTTGCCAGAGTGATAAACATTCTAGCAATTTTGTTTGAAAGGGGAGGTAGTTCTGAAAAGAACTGTTTTTTTTTGTTTTTGTTGTTTTATGTTTTTTTTGTAATTTTTTGAACATTTTTTGATTTTTTTGTATTTTTAGAACTGTTTTATGTTTTTTTTGTGTTTTTTAAGGAGGGGAGACAACAAAAAACAGGCTTTCAAAACGGCTCAACTGGAGCAAAAAAAAAGAAAATTACTTTTTGGGTGCATTAGGGCACTTATGATTTTCATATGCAATGTTCATGAGGTTGACACTCATGTTGCCATATGACAGCATAGCACCACAGTAAATACAAGACAACTTCATGTGCTGGAAGTTAGGTTGGATGTTTGGCACAGTCTCTTGTGCCTCTCTTCCCGTCAAAGACAATGTGGATGTAGATCTTGCCACAGGAGTTGCCGTCGGATTGTCTTCAAGATCCCTCAACTCAGCCCGGCTGTAGTTCAAGGGATGCCACCTGCTCATGTGACGGTGCATTGTATAGTTCCCCATACTGTACTTCTTTTCTGTGCCTCTCGACAATCTGTAGTCACAGATGAGGCAGGTGGCATATTTTGCATTCACTTTCTTGGTTCCAGGAGGGATGGTGAAAAACTGCCAGATGAAACTGGTTTTTCGTTTAGAAACCCGGGGCAACTCATCAACAAATTGTTGTCCCTCTCTCTCCTCTTCTTCTTCTTCCTCATCTTCCTCCTCTCTGTTAGTCATAATTTGACTGGGTGGTCCTCTCTTCTTATGGGGAGGTGGAGGTGGTGGTGGGGGTGCACCAGCTGCAGCAACAATGGAAGCCATTGTGGATCTTCAGATAAATGGTCTTTCTCTCACCAAGATGAAAGTCAGAGTGAGGAAATAAGGAGGGGTTTACTTGATTTGGGGAAAACAAAAGTTCTGAGCCAATGAAAAGTGTTATTTTTAGGTCACATGACCTAGTCATACATCATTTGGAAACCAAAAGTGAAATGAACCAATGAGAAGTTTGATAAACAAGTCACATGACCTGTTCCGCTTACGTTACGCGGCGCGCGCCGCGTCCCAGATCGCTTCCGGTTCGCGGTCCGGAGCACTTCCGGGAGCGCTAACGCGGCGCGTCATTAGACGCATTACGCGATAACGTGATACGTCGCGCTTCCGCGGCGCGTCACTGTTCCGCTAACGTAACGTTGACCGGTTCGCGGACTAGATCGCGGCATCAAGATGAGCTAACGGAAAGCTTCCCGGTTCGCGAACTAGAAGCGAAGAAAAAAAATATTAAAAAAAAAATTATCAATAAACATCTAAATATATTTTGGGATTTAAAGAATAATACATTTTACAGCTACAGATGTTAGCTTTTAAAAAACCAATGAAATTCACTGAAAAAACCATAGGTTATAGACCATAT